>NW_026644773.1:0-111756 GCF_030020395.1 Manis pentadactyla
ATCCATGGCAACGACTGTGGGAGGCGGTCTTTCGCCATGATTCCGAGCCTGGCGCCTCAGCATAAAGGGCAGTCGCGACTGCTGCCTCTCGCTACAGAAGTGATCAGAGAGGTACAGGCTGCATTCTTCTTTAAGATTCTTTTAAGGAAAAAGAGGTATTTTATCATTTTTCTTAACCTTCACACCGAAGGCATTCTCTCCCTAAAAAGAAGTGTAAAGTAATTTCAAAAATGGTTCTTAGAAGGTTTATTTTGCTCGGATGCTTTCCCTGAGGCTGGGCATACTACTTGGGACTACATATAAGGTCAAGTAGCAGTGTATTCGTTTTGAGTTCTTCCGGACAGATACCAGCTCTCGATTATTTATGCAATAAGCAGGCTTAGTCCTATAATACACTAGCTTTATGCTGGCGTAAGTGTTTCCAGAAACCACTTTTTCCCTACTCACACTTTAGTATTTATAGAAATGAATGAGTTACTGCTAACGATTAAAACTAGTAAGTGTAGAAAGGAGGATTATAATGGTATCAAAGGCTTGCTCTGTCACCATGTCTCTCTTCTTATTCATCATTTTCCCCTTCTTTTACTTTTAAATCGCAAGAAAGATTATTTTCTGAAACCATTTAGTCTGTAAGCCTTAGAAATTAAGAGGAAAATAACAAAATCTTTTTATGCATAACTTCCGAAAGACAAAGTGGTTAGGGATCAAATGATACAAATTGTATTTCCTTTTTCTAAGGAAACCTTTATTGAGGAAAATATTCTTTCTTTTCCTCACCCACAATTGTTTCGACTGTTCAGGGAATTAAACTTTTAATTTAAGTTTCTGATTTCCCTGACAATCCTTTTCTCATTCTATGAAATCCTGGAGTCAGAAGAGATTCCAATACACGGAACGCTCTTAGAAAGTATTATATTTTTAATGCCAAAAACAAAAATGCAAACAATGACTTTGTCAGGCCAATTCTGGAAAGCAAAATAATCTTTTCCTTTTTTGACAAACGAACATTTTCCTATACGAATAAATCTTAACTCTGTCAAAATTATACCTGTTAAAAAAAAAGCTTAATTGACTGAATCCGTGAAATTTAATCAAAAGCGACCCATGCAGGGGAGCATAAAACGGTTTTGCCCGATTCCTTCTTAGTGTTTTAGGGTGTAAAAACGCAGTTTGTACAACTGCTGTTCCTTCTGAATGCATTTGACATCTTAGCAAAAGTTCTCTTCTCAGAATTCATATTTAAGATGGGAAATACGGAAAATATTTAGTATGGAAAATTTTTTTGACATGTGGACTCTGGGGACATGCAATGGCTTTTTCCATAACCCTGCATAACGTCATCTTGACTCGGCTTTCTGGCCGGAATAGTGTGAACAGTACCAAGTGTAAAAGTTTCTTTTAAGTCAGAGTAAAGTACATGAAGGGGCTAAGACCACAGCTTTCAGCGAAAGACAGTACTGGGTTCACATCACACGCTTCCGTTCCTTAAAGCCAGGGCACCTCGGGAAACGAATTAAGCTCACTGGGTGTGTGACTCCCTCACTGGGAATATAGGGAGAGTAAAACCCTCCTTCCTCGGTGTAAAGATTGTGAGGATTGAAGTAAACATTACATACAAAATGCCTCGTAAAGAGCACGGCGCTTGCATTGTCGGGAGTAACTGTCATCCGAGATGCGAGCAAGAGCACAGCTTGTATCCATGGCAACGACTGTGGGAGGCGGTCTTTCGCCATGATTCCGAGCCTGGCGCCTCAGCATAAAGGGCAGTCGCGACTGCTGCCTCTCGCTACAGAAGTGATCAGAGAGGTACAGGCTGCATTCTTCTTTAAGATTCTTTTAAGGAAAAAGAGGTATTTTATCATTTTTCTTAACCTTCACACCGAAGGCATTCTCTCCCTAAAAAGAAGTGTAAAGTAATTTCAAAAATGGTTCTTAGAAGGTTTATTTTGCTCGGATGCTTTCCCTGAGGCTGGGCATACTACTTGGGACTACATATAAGGTCAAGTAGCAGTGTATTCGTTTTGAGTTCTTCCGGACAGATACCAGCTCTCGATTATTTATGCAATAAGCAGGCTTAGTCCTATAATACACTAGCTTTATGCTGGCGTAAGTGTTTCCAGAAACCACTTTTTCCCTACTCACACTTTAGTATTTATAGAAATGAATGAGTTACTGCTAACGATTAAAACTAGTAAGTGTAGAAAGGAGGATTATAATGGTATCAAAGGCTTGCTCTGTCACCATGTCTCTCTTCTTATTCATCATTTTCCCCTTCTTTTACTTTTAAATCGCAAGAAAGATTATTTTCTGAAACCATTTAGTCTGTAAGCCTTAGAAATTAAGAGGAAAATAACAAAATCTTTTTATGCATAACTTCCGAAAGACAAAGTGGTTAGGGATCAAATGATACAAATTGTATTTCCTTTTTCTAAGGAAACCTTTATTGAGGAAAATATTCTTTCTTTTCCTCACCCACAATTGTTTCGACTGTTCAGGGAATTAAACTTTTAATTTAAGTTTCTGATTTCCCTGACAATCCTTTTCTCATTCTATGAAATCCTGGAGTCAGAAGAGATTCCAATACACGGAACGCTCTTAGAAAGTATTATATTTTTAATGCCAAAAACAAAAATGCAAACAATGACTTTGTCAGGCCAATTCTGGAAAGCAAAATAATCTTTTCCTTTTTTGACAAACGAACATTTTCCTATACGAATAAATCTTAACTCTGTCAAAATTATACCTGTTAAAAAAAAAGCTTAATTGACTGAATCCGTGAAATTTAATCAAAAGCGACCCATGCAGGGGAGCATAAAACGGTTTTGCCCGATTCCTTCTTAGTGTTTTAGGGTGTAAAAACGCAGTTTGTACAACTGCTGTTCCTTCTGAATGCATTTGACATCTTAGCAAAAGTTCTCTTCTCAGAATTCATATTTAAGATGGGAAATACGGAAAATATTTAGTATGGAAAATTTTTTTGACATGTGGACTCTGGGGACATGCAATGGCTTTTTCCATAACCCTGCATAACGTCATCTTGACTCGGCTTTCTGGCCGGAATAGTGTGAACAGTACCAAGTGTAAAAGTTTCTTTTAAGTCAGAGTAAAGTACATGAAGTGGCTAAGACCACAGCTTTCAGCGAAAGACAGTACTGGGTTCACATCACACGCTTCCGTTCCTTAAAGCCAGGGCACCTCGGGAAACGAATTAAGCTCACTGGGTGTGTGACTCCCTCACTGGGAATATAGGGAGAGTAAAACCCTCCTTCCTCGGTGTAAAGATTGTGAGGATTGAAGTAAACATTACATACAAAATGCCTCGTAAAGAGCACGGCGCTTGCATTGTCGGGAGTAACTGTCATCCGAGATGCGAGCAAGAGCACAGCTTGTATCCATGGCAACGACTGTGGGAGGCGGTCTTTCGCCATGATTCCGAGCCTGGCGCCTCAGCATAAAGGGCAGTCGCGACTGCTGCCTCTCGCTACAGAAGTGATCAGAGAGGTACAGGCTGCATTCTTCTTTAAGATTCTTTTAAGGAAAAAGAGGTATTTTATCATTTTTCTTAACCTTCACACCGAAGGCATTCTCTCCCTAAAAAGAAGTGTAAAGTAATTTCAAAAATGGTTCTTAGAAGGTTTATTTTGCTCGGATGCTTTCCCTGAGGCTGGGCATACTACTTGGGACTACATATAAGGTCAAGTAGCAGTGTATTCGTTTTGAGTTCTTCCGGACAGATACCAGCTCTCGATTATTTATGCAATAAGCAGGCTTAGTCCTATAATACACTAGCTTTATGCTGGCGTAAGTGTTTCCAGAAACCACTTTTTCCCTACTCACACTTTAGTATTTATAGAAATGAATGAGTTACTGCTAACGATTAAAACTAGTAAGTGTAGAAAGGAGGATTATAATGGTATCAAAGGCTTGCTCTGTCACCATGTCTCTCTTCTTATTCATCATTTTCCCCTTCTTTTACTTTTAAATCGCAAGAAAGATTATTTTCTGAAACCATTTAGTCTGTAAGCCTTAGAAATTAAGAGGAAAATAACAAAATCTTTTTATGCATAACTTCCGAAAGACAAAGTGGTTAGGGATCAAATGATACAAATTGTATTTCCTTTTTCTAAGGAAACCTTTATTGAGGAAAATATTCTTTCTTTTCCTCACCCACAATTGTTTCGACTGTTCAGGGAATTAAACTTTTAATTTAAGTTTCTGATTTCCCTGACAATCCTTTTCTCATTCTATGAAATCCTGGAGTCAGAAGAGATTCCAATACACGGAACGCTCTTAGAAAGTATTATATTTTTAATGCCAAAAACAAAAATGCAAACAATGACTTTGTCAGGCCAATTCTGGAAAGCAAAATAATCTTTTCCTTTTTTGACAAACGAACATTTTCCTATACGAATAAATCTTAACTCTGTCAAAATTATACCTGTTAAAAAAAAAGCTTAATTGACTGAATCCGTGAAATTTAATCAAAAAGCGACCCATGCAGGGGAGCATAAAACGGTTTTGCCCGATTCCTTCTTAGTGTTTTAGGGTGTAAAAACGCAGTTTGTACAACTGCTGTTCCTTCTGAATGCATTTGACATCTTAGCAAAAGTTCTCTTCTCAGAATTCATATTTAAGATGGGAAATACGGAAAATATTTAGTATGGAAAATTTTTTTGACATGTGGACTCTGGGGACATGCAATGGCTTTTTCCATAACCCTGCATAACGTCATCTTGACTCGGCTTTCTGGCCGGAATAGTGTGAACAGTACCAAGTGTAAAAGTTTCTTTTAAGTCAGAGTAAAGTACATGAAGGGGCTAAGACCACAGCTTTCAGCGAAAGACAGTACTGGGTTCACATCACACGCTTCCGTTCCTTAAAGCCAGGGCACCTCGGGAAACGAATTAAGCTCACTGGGTGTGTGACTCCCTCACTGGGAATATAGGGAGAGTAAAACCCTCCTTCCTCGGTGTAAAGATTGTGAGGATTGAAGTAAACATTACATACAAAATGCCTCGTAAAGAGCACGGCGCTTGCATTGTCGGGAGTAACTGTCATCCGAGATGCGAGCAAGAGCACAGCTTGTATCCATGGCAACGACTGTGGGAGGCGGTCTTTCGCCATGATTCCGAGCCTGGCGCCTCAGCATAAAGGGCAGTCGCGACTGCTGCCTCTCGCTACAGAAGTGATCAGAGAGGTACAGGCTGCATTCTTCTTTAAGATTCTTTTAAGGAAAAAGAGGTATTTTATCATTTTTCTTAACCTTCACACCGAAGGCATTCTCTCCCTAAAAAGAAGTGTAAAGTAATTTCAAAAATGGTTCTTAGAAGGTTTATTTTGCTCGGATGCTTTCCCTGAGGCTGGGCATACTACTTGGGACTACATATAAGGTCAAGTAGCAGTGTATTCGTTTTGAGTTCTTCCGGACAGATACCAGCTCTCGATTATTTATGCAATAAGCAGGCTTAGTCCTATAATACACTAGCTTTATGCTGGCGTAAGTGTTTCCAGAAACCACTTTTTCCCTACTCACACTTTAGTATTTATAGAAATGAATGAGTTACTGCTAACGATTAAAACTAGTAAGTGTAGAAAGGAGGATTATAATGGTATCAAAGGCTTGCTCTGTCACCATGTCTCTCTTCTTATTCATCATTTTCCCCTTCTTTTACTTTTAAATCGCAAGAAAGATTATTTTCTGAAACCATTTAGTCTGTAAGCCTTAGAAATTAAGAGGAAAATAACAAAATCTTTTTATGCATAACTTCCGAAAGACAAAGTGGTTAGGGATCAAATGATACAAATTGTATTTCCTTTTTCTAAGGAAACCTTTATTGAGGAAAATATTCTTTCTTTTCCTCACCCACAATTGTTTCGACTGTTCAGGGAATTAAACTTTTAATTTAAGTTTCTGATTTCCCTGACAATCCTTTTCTCATTCTATGAAATCCTGGAGTCAGAAGAGATTCCAATACACGGAACGCTCTTAGAAAGTATTATATTTTTAATGCCAAAAACAAAAATGCAAACAATGACTTTGTCAGGCCAATTCTGGAAAGCAAAATAATCTTTTCCTTTTTTGACAAACGAACATTTTCCTATACGAATAAATCTTAACTCTGTCAAAATTATACCTGTTAAAAAAAAAGCTTAATTGACTGAATCCGTGAAATTTAATCAAAAGCGACCCATGCAGGGGAGCATAAAACGGTTTTGCCCGATTCCTTCTTAGTGTTTTAGGGTGTAAAAACGCAGTTTGTACAACTGCTGTTCCTTCTGAATGCATTTGACATCTTAGCAAAAGTTCTCTTCTCAGAATTCATATTTAAGATGGGAAATACGGAAAATATTTAGTATGGAAAATTTTTTTGACATGTGGACTCTGGGGACATGCAATGGCTTTTTCCATAACCCTGCATAACGTCATCTTGACTCGGCTTTCTGGCCGGAATAGTGTGAACAGTACCAAGTGTAAAAGTTTCTTTTAAGTCAGAGTAAAGTACATGAAGGGGCTAAGACCACAGCTTTCAGCGAAAGACAGTACTGGGTTCACATCACACGCTTCCGTTCCTTAAAGCCAGGGCACCTCGGGAAACGAATTAAGCTCACTGGGTGTGTGACTCCCTCACTGGGAATATAGGGAGAGTAAAACCCTCCTTCCTCGGTGTAAAGATTGTGAGGATTGAAGTAAACATTACATACAAAATGCCTCGTAAAGAGCACGGCGCTTGCATTGTCGGGAGTAACTGTCATCCGAGATGCGAGCAAGAGCACAGCTTGTATCCATGGCAACGACTGTGGGAGGCGGTCTTTCGCCATGATTCCGAGCCTGGCGCCTCAGCATAAAGGGCAGTCGCGACTGCTGCCTCTCGCTACAGAAGTGATCAGAGAGGTACAGGCTGCATTCTTCTTTAAGATTCTTTTAAGGAAAAAGAGGTATTTTATCATTTTTCTTAACCTTCACACCGAAGGCATTCTCTCCCTAAAAAGAAGTGTAAAGTAATTTCAAAAATGGTTCTTAGAAGGTTTATTTTGCTCGGATGCTTTCCCTGAGGCTGGGCATACTACTTGGGACTACATATAAGGTCAAGTAGCAGTGTATTCGTTTTGAGTTCTTCCGGACAGATACCAGCTCTCGATTATTTATGCAATAAGCAGGCTTAGTCCTATAATACACTAGCTTTATGCTGGCGTAAGTGTTTCCAGAAACCACTTTTTCCCTACTCACACTTTAGTATTTATAGAAATGAATGAGTTACTGCTAACGATTAAAACTAGTAAGTGTAGAAAGGAGGATTATAATGGTATCAAAGGCTTGCTCTGTCACCATGTCTCTCTTCTTATTCATCATTTTCCCCTTCTTTTACTTTTAAATCGCAAGAAAGATTATTTTCTGAAACCATTTAGTCTGTAAGCCTTAGAAATTAAGAGGAAAATAACAAAATCTTTTTATGCATAACTTCCGAAAGACAAAGTGGTTAGGGATCAAATGATACAAATTGTATTTCCTTTTTCTAAGGAAACCTTTATTGAGGAAAATATTCTTTCTTTTCCTCACCCACAATTGTTTCGACTGTTCAGGGAATTAAACTTTTAATTTAAGTTTCTGATTTCCCTGACAATCCTTTTCTCATTCTATGAAATCCTGGAGTCAGAAGAGATTCCAATACACGGAACGCTCTTAGAAAGTATTATATTTTTAATGCCAAAAACAAAAATGCAAACAATGACTTTGTCAGGCCAATTCTGGAAAGCAAAATAATCTTTTCCTTTTTTGACAAACGAACATTTTCCTATACGAATAAATCTTAACTCTGTCAAAATTATACCTGTTAAAAAAAAAGCTTAATTGACTGAATCCGTGAAATTTAATCAAAAGCGACCCATGCAGGGGAGCATAAAACGGTTTTGCCCGATTCCTTCTTAGTGTTTTAGGGTGTAAAAACGCAGTTTGTACAACTGCTGTTCCTTCTGAATGCATTTGACATCTTAGCAAAAGTTCTCTTCTCAGAATTCATATTTAAGATGGGAAATACGGAAAATATTTAGTATGGAAAATTTTTTTGACATGTGGACTCTGGGGACATGCAATGGCTTTTTCCATAACCCTGCATAACGTCATCTTGACTCGGCTTTCTGGCCGGAATAGTGTGAACAGTACCAAGTGTAAAAGTTTCTTTTAAGTCAGAGTAAAGTACATGAAGTGGCTAAGACCACAGCTTTCAGCGAAAGACAGTACTGGGTTCACATCACACGCTTCCGTTCCTTAAAGCCAGGGCACCTCGGGAAACGAATTAAGCTCACTGGGTGTGTGACTCCCTCACTGGGAATATAGGGAGAGTAAAACCCTCCTTCCTCGGTGTAAAGATTGTGAGGATTGAAGTAAACATTACATACAAAATGCCTCGTAAAGAGCACGGCGCTTGCATTGTCGGGAGTAACTGTCATCCGAGATGCGAGCAAGAGCACAGCTTGTATCCATGGCAACGACTGTGGGAGGCGGTCTTTCGCCATGATTCCGAGCCTGGCGCCTCAGCATAAAGGGCAGTCGCGACTGCTGCCTCTCGCTACAGAAGTGATCAGAGAGGTACAGGCTGCATTCTTCTTTAAGATTCTTTTAAGGAAAAAGAGGTATTTTATCATTTTTCTTAACCTTCACACCGAAGGCATTCTCTCCCTAAAAAGAAGTGTAAAGTAATTTCAAAAATGGTTCTTAGAAGGTTTATTTTGCTCGGATGCTTTCCCTGAGGCTGGGCATACTACTTGGGACTACATATAAGGTCAAGTAGCAGTGTATTCGTTTTGAGTTCTTCCGGACAGATACCAGCTCTCGATTATTTATGCAATAAGCAGGCTTAGTCCTATAATACACTAGCTTTATGCTGGCGTAAGTGTTTCCAGAAACCACTTTTTCCCTACTCACACTTTAGTATTTATAGAAATGAATGAGTTACTGCTAACGATTAAAACTAGTAAGTGTAGAAAGGAGGATTATAATGGTATCAAAGGCTTGCTCTGTCACCATGTCTCTCTTCTTATTCATCATTTTCCCCTTCTTTTACTTTTAAATCGCAAGAAAGATTATTTTCTGAAACCATTTAGTCTGTAAGCCTTAGAAATTAAGAGGAAAATAACAAAATCTTTTTATGCATAACTTCCGAAAGACAAAGTGGTTAGGGATCAAATGATACAAATTGTATTTCCTTTTTCTAAGGAAACCTTTATTGAGGAAAATATTCTTTCTTTTCCTCACCCACAATTGTTTCGACTGTTCAGGGAATTAAACTTTTAATTTAAGTTTCTGATTTCCCTGACAATCCTTTTCTCATTCTATGAAATCCTGGAGTCAGAAGAGATTCCAATACACGGAACGCTCTTAGAAAGTATTATATTTTTAATGCCAAAAACAAAAATGCAAACAATGACTTTGTCAGGCCAATTCTGGAAAGCAAAATAATCTTTTCCTTTTTTGACAAACGAACATTTTCCTATACGAATAAATCTTAACTCTGTCAAAATTATACCTGTTAAAAAAAAAGCTTAATTGACTGAATCCGTGAAATTTAATCAAAAGCGACCCATGCAGGGGAGCATAAAACGGTTTTGCCCGATTCCTTCTTAGTGTTTTAGGGTGTAAAAACGCAGTTTGTACAACTGCTGTTCCTTCTGAATGCATTTGACATCTTAGCAAAAGTTCTCTTCTCAGAATTCATATTTAAGATGGGAAATACGGAAAATATTTAGTATGGAAAATTTTTTTGACATGTGGACTCTGGGGACATGCAATGGCTTTTTCCATAACCCTGCATAACGTCATCTTGACTCGGCTTTCTGGCCGGAATAGTGTGAACAGTACCAAGTGTAAAAGTTTCTTTTAAGTCAGAGTAAAGTACATGAAGGGGCTAAGACCACAGCTTTCAGCGAAAGACAGTACTGGGTTCACATCACACGCTTCCGTTCCTTAAAGCCAGGGCACCTCGGGAAACGAATTAAGCTCACTGGGTGTGTGACTCCCTCACTGGGAATATAGGGAGAGTAAAACCCTCCTTCCTCGGTGTAAAGATTGTGAGGATTGAAGTAAACATTACATACAAAATGCCTCGTAAAGAGCACGGCGCTTGCATTGTCGGGAGTAACTGTCATCCGAGATGCGAGCAAGAGCACAGCTTGTATCCATGGCAACGACTGTGGGAGGCGGTCTTTCGCCATGATTCCGAGCCTGGCGCCTCAGCATAAAGGGCAGTCGCGACTGCTGCCTCTCGCTACAGAAGTGATCAGAGAGGTACAGGCTGCATTCTTCTTTAAGATTCTTTTAAGGAAAAAGAGGTATTTTATCATTTTTCTTAACCTTCACACCGAAGGCATTCTCTCCCTAAAAAGAAGTGTAAAGTAATTTCAAAAATGGTTCTTAGAAGGTTTATTTTGCTCGGATGCTTTCCCTGAGGCTGGGCATACTACTTGGGACTACATATAAGGTCAAGTAGCAGTGTATTCGTTTTGAGTTCTTCCGGACAGATACCAGCTCTCGATTATTTATGCAATAAGCAGGCTTAGTCCTATAATACACTAGCTTTATGCTGGCGTAAGTGTTTCCAGAAACCACTTTTTCCCTACTCACACTTTAGTATTTATAGAAATGAATGAGTTACTGCTAACGATTAAAACTAGTAAGTGTAGAAAGGAGGATTATAATGGTATCAAAGGCTTGCTCTGTCACCATGTCTCTCTTCTTATTCATCATTTTCCCCTTCTTTTACTTTTAAATCGCAAGAAAGATTATTTTCTGAAACCATTTAGTCTGTAAGCCTTAGAAATTAAGAGGAAAATAACAAAATCTTTTTATGCATAACTTCCGAAAGACAAAGTGGTTAGGGATCAAATGATACAAATTGTATTTCCTTTTTCTAAGGAAACCTTTATTGAGGAAAATATTCTTTCTTTTCCTCACCCACAATTGTTTCGACTGTTCAGGGAATTAAACTTTTAATTTAAGTTTCTGATTTCCCTGACAATCCTTTTCTCATTCTATGAAATCCTGGAGTCAGAAGAGATTCCAATACACGGAACGCTCTTAGAAAGTATTATATTTTTAATGCCAAAAACAAAAATGCAAACAATGACTTTGTCAGGCCAATTCTGGAAAGCAAAATAATCTTTTCCTTTTTTGACAAACGAACATTTTCCTATACGAATAAATCTTAACTCTGTCAAAATTATACCTGTTAAAAAAAAAGCTTAATTGACTGAATCCGTGAAATTTAATCAAAAGCGACCCATGCAGGGGAGCATAAAACGGTTTTGCCCGATTCCTTCTTAGTGTTTTAGGGTGTAAAAACGCAGTTTGTACAACTGCTGTTCCTTCTGAATGCATTTGACATCTTAGCAAAAGTTCTCTTCTCAGAATTCATATTTAAGATGGGAAATACGGAAAATATTTAGTATGGAAAATTTTTTTGACATGTGGACTCTGGGGACATGCAATGGCTTTTTCCATAACCCTGCATAACGTCATCTTGACTCGGCTTTCTGGCCGGAATAGTGTGAACAGTACCAAGTGTAAAAGTTTCTTTTAAGTCAGAGTAAAGTACATGAAGGGGCTAAGACCACAGCTTTCAGCGAAAGACAGTACTGGGTTCACATCACACGCTTCCGTTCCTTAAAGCCAGGGCACCTCGGGAAACGAATTAAGCTCACTGGGTGTGTGACTCCCTCACTGGGAATATAGGGAGAGTAAAACCCTCCTTCCTCGGTGTAAAGATTGTGAGGATTGAAGTAAACATTACATACAAAATGCCTCGTAAAGAGCACGGCGCTTGCATTGTCGGGAGTAACTGTCATCCGAGATGCGAGCAAGAGCACAGCTTGTATCCATGGCAACGACTGTGGGAGGCGGTCTTTCGCCATGATTCCGAGCCTGGCGCCTCAGCATAAAGGGCAGTCGCGACTGCTGCCTCTCGCTACAGAAGTGATCAGAGAGGTACAGGCTGCATTCTTCTTTAAGATTCTTTTAAGGAAAAAGAGGTATTTTATCATTTTTCTTAACCTTCACACCGAAGGCATTCTCTCCCTAAAAAGAAGTGTAAAGTAATTTCAAAAATGGTTCTTAGAAGGTTTATTTTGCTCGGATGCTTTCCCTGAGGCTGGGCATACTACTTGGGACTACATATAAGGTCAAGTAGCAGTGTATTCGTTTTGAGTTCTTCCGGACAGATACCAGCTCTCGATTATTTATGCAATAAGCAGGCTTAGTCCTATAATACACTAGCTTTATGCTGGCGTAAGTGTTTCCAGAAACCACTTTTTCCCTACTCACACTTTAGTATTTATAGAAATGAATGAGTTACTGCTAACGATTAAAACTAGTAAGTGTAGAAAGGAGGATTATAATGGTATCAAAGGCTTGCTCTGTCACCATGTCTCTCTTCTTATTCATCATTTTCCCCTTCTTTTACTTTTAAATCGCAAGAAAGATTATTTTCTGAAACCATTTAGTCTGTAAGCCTTAGAAATTAAGAGGAAAATAACAAAATCTTTTTATGCATAACTTCCGAAAGACAAAGTGGTTAGGGATCAAATGATACAAATTGTATTTCCTTTTTCTAAGGAAACCTTTATTGAGGAAAATATTCTTTCTTTTCCTCACCCACAATTGTTTCGACTGTTCAGGGAATTAAACTTTTAATTTAAGTTTCTGATTTCCCTGACAATCCTTTTCTCATTCTATGAAATCCTGGAGTCAGAAGAGATTCCAATACACGGAACGCTCTTAGAAAGTATTATATTTTTAATGCCAAAAACAAAAATGCAAACAATGACTTTGTCAGGCCAATTCTGGAAAGCAAAATAATCTTTTCCTTTTTTGACAAACGAACATTTTCCTATACGAATAAATCTTAACTCTGTCAAAATTATACCTGTTAAAAAAAAAGCTTAATTGACTGAATCCGTGAAATTTAATCAAAAGCGACCCATGCAGGGGAGCATAAAACGGTTTTGCCCGATTCCTTCTTAGTGTTTTAGGGTGTAAAAACGCAGTTTGTACAACTGCTGTTCCTTCTGAATGCATTTGACATCTTAGCAAAAGTTCTCTTCTCAGAATTCATATTTAAGATGGGAAATACGGAAAATATTTAGTATGGAAAATTTTTTTGACATGTGGACTCTGGGGACATGCAATGGCTTTTTCCATAACCCTGCATAACGTCATCTTGACTCGGCTTTCTGGCCGGAATAGTGTGAACAGTACCAAGTGTAAAAGTTTCTTTTAAGTCAGAGTAAAGTACATGAAGGGGCTAAGACCACAGCTTTCAGCGAAAGACAGTACTGGGTTCACATCACACGCTTCCGTTCCTTAAAGCCAGGGCACCTCGGGAAACGAATTAAGCTCACTGGGTGTGTGACTCCCTCACTGGGAATATAGGGAGAGTAAAACCCTCCTTCCTCGGTGTAAAGATTGTGAGGATTGAAGTAAACATTACATACAAAATGCCTCGTAAAGAGCACGGCGCTTGCATTGTCGGGAGTAACTGTCATCCGAGATGCGAGCAAGAGCACAGCTTGTATCCATGGCAACGACTGTGGGAGGCGGTCTTTCGCCATGATTCCGAGCCTGGCGCCTCAGCATAAAGGGCAGTCGCGACTGCTGCCTCTCGCTACAGAAGTGATCAGAGAGGTACAGGCTGCATTCTTCTTTAAGATTCTTTTAAGGAAAAAGAGGTATTTTATCATTTTTCTTAACCTTCACACCGAAGGCATTCTCTCCCTAAAAAGAAGTGTAAAGTAATTTCAAAAATGGTTCTTAGAAGGTTTATTTTGCTCGGATGCTTTCCCTGAGGCTGGGCATACTACTTGGGACTACATATAAGGTCAAGTAGCAGTGTATTCGTTTTGAGTTCTTCCGGACAGATACCAGCTCTCGATTATTTATGCAATAAGCAGGCTTAGTCCTATAATACACTAGCTTTATGCTGGCGTAAGTGTTTCCAGAAACCACTTTTTCCCTACTCACACTTTAGTATTTATAGAAATGAATGAGTTACTGCTAACGATTAAAACTAGTAAGTGTAGAAAGGAGGATTATAATGGTATCAAAGGCTTGCTCTGTCACCATGTCTCTCTTCTTATTCATCATTTTCCCCTTCTTTTACTTTTAAATCGCAAGAAAGATTATTTTCTGAAACCATTTAGTCTGTAAGCCTTAGAAATTAAGAGGAAAATAACAAAATCTTTTTATGCATAACTTCCGAAAGACAAAGTGGTTAGGGATCAAATGATACAAATTGTATTTCCTTTTTCTAAGGAAACCTTTATTGAGGAAAATATTCTTTCTTTTCCTCACCCACAATTGTTTCGACTGTTCAGGGAATTAAACTTTTAATTTAAGTTTCTGATTTCCCTGACAATCCTTTTCTCATTCTATGAAATCCTGGAGTCAGAAGAGATTCCAATACACGGAACGCTCTTAGAAAGTATTATATTTTTAATGCCAAAAACAAAAATGCAAACAATGACTTTGTCAGGCCAATTCTGGAAAGCAAAATAATCTTTTCCTTTTTTGACAAACGAACATTTTCCTATATGAATAAATCTTAACTCTGTCAAAATTATACCTGTTAAAAAAAAAGCTTAATTGACTGAATCCGTGAAATTTAATCAAAAGCGACCCATGCAGGGGAGCATAAAACGGTTTTGCCCGATTCCTTCTTAGTGTTTTAGGGTGTAAAAACGCAGTTTGTACAACTGCTGTTCCTTCTGAATGCATTTGACATCTTAGCAAAAGTTCTCTTCTCAGAATTCATATTTAAGATGGGAAATACGGAAAATATTTAGTATGGAAAATTTTTTTGACATGTGGACTCTGGGGACATGCAATGGCTTTTTCCATAACCCTGCATAACGTCATCTTGACTCGGCTTTCTGGCCGGAATAGTGTGAACAGTACCAAGTGTAAAAGTTTCTTTTAAGTCAGAGTAAAGTACATGAAGTGGCTAAGACCACAGCTTTCAGCGAAAGACAGTACTGGGTTCACATCACACGCTTCCGTTCCTTAAAGCCAGGGCACCTCGGGAAACGAATTAAGCTCACTGGGTGTGTGACTCCCTCACTGGGAATATAGGGAGAGTAAAACCCTCCTTCCTCGGTGTAAAGATTGTGAGGATTGAAGTAAACATTACATACAAAATGCCTCGTAAAGAGCACGGCGCTTGCATTGTCGGGAGTAACTGTCATCCGAGATGTGAGCAAGAGCACAGCTTGTATCCATGGCAACGACTGTGGGAGGCGGTCTTTCGCCATGATTCCGAGCCTGGCGCCTCAGCATAAAGGGCAGTCGCGACTGCTGCCTCTCGCTACAGAAGTGATCAGAGAGGTACAGGCTGCATTCTTCTTTAAGATTCTTTTAAGGAAAAAGAGGTATTTTATCATTTTTCTTAACCTTCACACCGAAGGCATTCTCTCCCTAAAAAGAAGTGTAAAGTAATTTCAAAAATGGTTCTTAGAAGGTTTATTTTGCTCGGATGCTTTCCCTGAGGCTGGGCATACTACTTGGGACTACATATAAGGTCAAGTAGCAGTGTATTCGTTTTGAGTTCTTCCGGACAGATACCAGCTCTCGATTATTTATGCAATAAGCAGGCTTAGTCCTATAATACACTAGCTTTATGCTGGCGTAAGTGTTTCCAGAAACCACTTTTTCCCTACTCACACTTTAGTATTTATAGAAATGAATGAGTTACTGCTAACGATTAAAACTAGTAAGTGTAGAAAGGAGGATTATAATGGTATCAAAGGCTTGCTCTGTCACCATGTCTCTCTTCTTATTCATCATTTTCCCCTTTTTTTACTTTTAAATCGCAAGAAAGATTATTTTCTGAAACCATTTAGTCTGTAAGATTTAGAAATTAAGAGGAAAATAACAAAATCTTTTTATGCATAACTTCCGAAAGACAAAGTGGTTAGGGATCAAATGATACAAATTGTATTTCCTTTTTCTAAGGAAACCTTTATTGAGGAAAATATTCTTTCTTTTCCTCACCCACAATTGTTTCGACTGTTCAGGGAATTAAACTTTTAATTTAAGTTTCCGATTTCCCTGACAATCCTTTTCTCATTCTATGAAATCCTGGAGTCAGAAGAGATTCCAATACACGGAACGCTCTTAGAAAGTATTATATTTTTAATGCCAAAAACAAAAATGCAAACAATGACTTTGTCAGGCCAATTCTGGAAAGCAAAATAATCTTTTCCTTTTTTGACAAACGAACATTTTCCTATATGAATAAATCTTAACTCTGTCAAAATTATACCTGTTAAAAAAAAAGCTTAATTGACTGAATCCGTGAAATTTAATCAAAAGCGACCCATGCAGGTGAGCATAAAACGGTTTTGCCCGATTCCTTCTTAGTGTTTTAGGGTGTAAAAACGCAGTTTGTACAACTGCTGTTCCTTCTGAATGCATTTGACATCTTAGCAAAAGTTCTCTTCTCAGAATTCATATTTAAGATGGGAAATACGGAAAATATTTAGTATGGAAAATTTTTTTGACATGTGGACTCTGGGGACATGCAATGGCTTTTTCCATAACCCTGCATAACGTCATCTTGACTCGGCTTTCTGGCCGGAATAGTGTGAACAGTACCAAGTGTAAAAGTTTCTTTTAAGTCAAACTAAAGTACATGAAGAGGCTAAGACCACAGTTTCAGCGAAAAACAGTACTGTGTTCACATCACACGCTTCCGTTCCTTAAAGCCAGGACACCTCGGGAAACGAATTAAGCTCACTGGGTGTGTGACTCCCTCACTGGGAATATAGGGAGAGTAAAATCCTCCTTCCTTGGTGTAAAGATTGTGAGGATTGAAGTAAACAATTCATACAAAATGCCTCGTAAAGAGCACGGCGCTTGCATTGTCGGGTGTAACTGTCATCCGAGATGCGAGCAAGAGCAGAGCTTGTATCCATGGCAACGATTGTGGGAGGCGGTCTTTCGCCATGATTCCGAGTCCGGCGCCGCAGCATAAAGGGCAGTCGCGACTGCTGCCTCTCGCTACAGAAGTGATCAGAGAGGTACAGGCTGCATTCTTCTTTAAGATTCTTTTAAGGAAAAAGAGGTATTTTATCATTTTTCTTAACCTTCACACCGAAGGCATTCTCTCCCTAAAAAGAAGTGTAAAGTAATTTCAAAAATGGTTCTTAGAAGGTTTGTTTTGCTCAGATGCTTCCCCTGAGGCTGGACATACTACTTGGGACTACATATAAGGTCAAGTAGCAGTGTATTAGTTTTGAGTTCTTCCGGACAGATACCAGCTCTCGATTATTTATGCAATAAGCAGGCTTAGTCCTATAATACACTAGCTTTATGCTGGCGTATGTGTTTCCATAAACCACTTTTTCCCTATCTCACACTTTAGTATTTATAGAAATGAAAGTGTTACTGCTGACGATTAAAACTAGTAAGTGTAGAAAGGAGGATTTTAATGGTATCAAAGGCTTGCTCTGTCACCATGTCTCTCTTCTTATTCATCATTTCCCCCTTTTTTTACTTTTAAATCGCAAGAAAGATTATTTTCTGAAACCATTTACTCTGTAATCCTTAGAAATTAAGAGAAAAGTAACAAAATCTTTTTATGCATAACTTCCAAAAGACAAAGTGGTTAGGGATCAAATGATACAAATTGTATTTCCTTTTTCTAAGGAAACCTTTATAGAGGAAAATATTCTTTCTTTTCCTCACCCACAATTGTTTCGACTGTTCAGGGAATTAAACTTTTAATTTAAGTTTCCGATTTCCCTAACAATCCTTTTCTCATTCTATGAAATCCTGGAGTCAGAAGAGATAACAATACACGGAACGCTGTTAGAAAGTATTATATTTTTAATGCCAAAAACAGAAATGCAAACAATGACTTTGTCAGGTCAATTCTGGAAAGCAAAATAATCTTTTCCTTTTTTGACAAACGAACATTTTCCTATATGAATAAATCTTAACTCTGTCAAAATTATACCTGTAAAAAAAAAAGCTTAATTGACTGAATCCGTGAAATTTAATCAAAAGCGACCCATGCAGGGGAGCATAAAACGGTTTTGCCAGATTCCTTCTTAGTGTTTTAGGGTGTAAAAACGCAGTTTGTACAACTGCTGTTCCTACTGAATGCATTTGACATCTTAGCAAAAGTTCTCTTCTCAGAATTCATATTTAAGATGGGAAATACGGAAAATATTTAGTATGGAAATTTTTTTTTACATGTGGACTCTGGGGACATGCATTGTCTTTTTCCATAACCCTGCATAACGTCATCTTGACTCAGCTTTGTGGCCGGAATAGTGTGAACAGTACCAAGTGTAAAAGTTTCTTTTAAGTCAGAGTAAAGTACATGAAGAGGCTAAGACCACAGTTTCAGCGAAAAACAGTACTGGGTTCACATCACACGCTTCCGTTCCTTAAAGCCAGGGCTCCTCAGGAAACGAATTAAGTTCAATGGGTGTTTGATTCCCTCACTGGGAATATAGGGAGAGTAAAACCCTCCTTCCTTGGTGTAAAGATTGTGAGGATTGAAGTAAACAATACATACAAAATGCCTCGTAAAGAGCACGGCGCTTGCATTGTCGGGTGTAACTGTCATCCGAGATGCGAGCAAGAGCAGAGCTTGTATCCATGGCAACGACTGTGGGAGGCGGTCTTTCGCCATGATTCCGAGTCCAGCGCCGCAGCATAAAGGGCAGTCGCGACTGCTGCCTCTCGCTACAGAAGTGCCCAGAGAGGTACAGGCTGCATTTTTCTTTAAGATTCTTTTAAGGAAAAGGAGGTATTTTATCATTTTTCTTAACCTTCACACCGAAGGCATTCTCTCCCTAAAAAGAAGTGTAAAGTAATTTCAAAAATGGTTCTTAGAAGGTTTATTTTGCTCAGATGCTTCCCCTGAGGCTGGACATACTACTTGGGACTACATATAAGGTCAAGTAGCAGTGTATTCGTTTTGAGTTCTTCCGGACAGATACCAGCTCTCGATTATTTATGCAATAAGCAGGCTTAGTCCTATAATACACTAGCTTTATGCTGGCGTATGTGTTTCCATAAACCACTTTTTCCCTATCTCACACTTTAGTATTTATAGAAATGAAAGTGTTACTGCTGACGATTAAAACTAGTAAGTGTAGAAAGGAGGATTTTAATGGTATCAAAGGCTTGCTCTGTCACCATGTCTCTGTTCTTATTCATCATTTCCCCCTTTTTTTACTTTTAAATCGCAAGAAAGATTATTTTCTGAAACCATTTACTCTGTAATCCTTAGAAATTAAGAGAAAAGTAACAAAATATTTTTATGCATAATTTCCAAAAGACAAAGTGGTTAGGGATCAAATGATACAAATTGTATTTCCTTTTTCTAAGGAAACCTTTATAGAGGAAAATATTCTTTCTTTTCCTCACCCACAATTGTTTCGACTGTTCAGGGATTTAAACTTTTAATTTAAGTTTCCGATTTCCCTAACAATCCTTTTCTCATTCTATGAAATCCTGGAGTCAGAAGAGATAACAATACACGGAACGCTGTTAGAAAGTATTATATTTTTAATGCCAAAAACAGAAATGCAAACAATGACTTTGTCAGGTCAATTCTGGAAAGCAAAATAATCTTTTCCTTTTTTGACAAACGAACATTTTCCTATATGAATAAATCTTAACTCTGTCAAAATTATACCTGTAAAAAAAAAAACCTTAATTGACTGAATCCGTGAAATTTAATCAAAAGCGACCCATGCAGTGGAGCATAAAACGGTTTGGCCCGATTCCTTCTTAGTGTTTTAGGGTGTAAAAACGCAGTTTGTACAACTGCTGTTCCTACTGAATGTATTTGACATCTTAGCAAAAGTTCACTTCTCAGAATTCATATTTAAGATGGGAAATACGGAAAATATTTAGTATGGAAATTTTTTTTTACATGTGGACTCTGGGGACATGCATTGTCTTTTTCCATAACCCTGCATAACGTCATCTTGACTCAGCTTTGTGGCCGGAATAGTGTGAACAGTACCAAGTGTAAAAGTTTCTTTTAAGTCAGAGTAAAGTACATGAAGAGGCTAAGACCACAGTTTCAGCGAAAAACAGTACTGGGTTCACATCACACGCTTCCGTTCCTTAAAGCCAGGGCTCCTCAGGAAACGAATAAGTTCAATGGGTGTGTGATTCCCTCACTGGGAATATAGGGAGAGTAAAACCCTCCTTCCTTGGTGTAAAGATTGTGAGGATTGAAGTAAACAATACATACAAAATGCCTCGTAAAGAGCACGGCGCTTGCATTGTCGGGTGTAACTGTCATCCGAGATGCGAGCAAGAGCAGAGCTTGTATCCATGGCAACGATTGTGGGAGGCGGTCTTTCGCCATGATTCCGAGTCCGGCGCCGCAGCATAAAGGGCAGTCGCGACTGCTGCCTCTCGCTACAGAAGTGCCCAGAGAGGTATAGGCTGCATTTTTCTTTAAGATTCTTTTAAGGAAAAGGAGGTATTTTATCATTTTTCTTAACCTTCACACCGAAGGCATTCTCTCCCTAAAAAGAAGTGTAAAGTAATTTCAAAAATGGTTCTTAGAAGGTTTATTTTGCTCAGATGCTTCCCCTGAGGCTGGACATACTACTTGGGACTACATATAAGGTCAAGTAGCAGTGTATTCGTTTTGAGTTCTTCCGGACAGATACCAGCTCTCGATTATTTATGCAATAAGCAGGCTTAGTCCTATAATACACTAGCTTTATGCTGGCGTATGTGTTTCCATAAACCACTTTTTCCGTATCTCACACTTTAGTATTTATAGAAATGAAAGTGTTACTGCTGACGATTAAAACTAGAAAGTGTAGTAAGGAGGATTTTAATGGTATCAAAGGCTTGCTCTGTCACCATGTCTCTCTTCTTATTCATCATTTCCCCCTTTTTTTACTTTTAAATCGCAAGAAAGATTATTTTCTGAAACTATTTACTCTGTAAGCCTTAGAAATTAAGAGAAAAGTAACAAAATCTTTTTATGCATAATTTCCGAAAGACAAAGTGGTTAGGGATCAAATGATACAAATTGTATTTCCTTTTTCTAAGGAAACCTTTATAGAGGAAAATATTCTTTCTTTTCCTCACCCTCAATTGTTTCGACTGTTCAGGGAATTAAACTTTTAATTTAAGTTTCCAATTTCCCTAACAATCCTTTTCTCATTCTATGAAATCCTGGAGTCAGAAGAGATAAGAATACACGGAACGCTGTTAGAAAGTATTATATTTTTAATGCCAAAAACAGAAATGCAAACAATGACTTTGTCAGGTCAATTCTGGAAAGCAAAATAATCTTTTCCTTTTTTGACAAACGAACATTTTCCTATATGAATAAATCTTAACTCTGTCAAAATTATACCTGTAAAAAAAAAAGCTTAATTGACTGAATCCGTGAAATTTAATCAAAAGCGACCCATGCAGGGGAGCATAAAACGGTTTTGCCAGATTCCTTCTTAGTGTTTTAGGGTGTAAAAACGCAGTTTGTACAACTGCTGTTCCTACTGAATGCATTTGACATCTTAGCAAAAGTTCTCTTCTCAGAATTCATATTTAAGATGGGAAATACGGAAAATATTTAGTATGGAAATTTTTTTTTACATGTGGACTCTGGGGACATGCATTGTCTTTTTCCATAACCCTGCATAACGTCATCTTGACTCGGCTTTCTGGCCGGAATAGAGTGAACAGTACCAAGTGTAAAAGTTTCTTTTAAGTCAGAGTAAAGTACATGAAGAGGCTAAGACCACAATTTCAGCGAAAGACAGTACTAGGTTCACATCACACGCTTCCGTTCCTTAAAGCCAGGACACCTCGGGAAACGAATTAAGCTCACTGGGTGTGTGACTCCCTCACTGGGAATATAGGGAGAGTAAAACCCTCCTTCCTTGGTGTAAAGATTGTGAGGATTGAAGTAAACAATACATACAAAATGCCTCGTAAAGAGCACGGCGCTTGCATTGTCGGTTGTAACTGTCATCCGAGATGCGAGCAAGAGCAGAACTTGTATCCATGGCAACGACTGTGGGAGGCGGTCTTTCGCCATGATTCCGAGCCTGGCGCCGCAGCATAAAGGGCAGTCGCGACTGCTGCCTCTCGCTACAGAAGTGATCAGAGAGGTACAGGCTGCATTCTTCTTTAAGATTCTTTTAAGGAAAAAGAGGTATTTTATCATTTTTCTTAACCTTCACACCGAAGGCATTCTCTCCCTAAAAAGAAGTGTAAAGTAATTTCAAAAATGGTTCTTAGAAGGTTTTATTTTGCTCAGATGCTTCCCCTGAGGCTGGACATACTACTTGGGACTACATATAAGGTCAAGTAGCAGTGTATTCGTTTTGAGTTCTTCCGGACAGATACCAGCTCTCGATTATTTATGCAATAAGCAGGCTTAGTCCTATAATACACTAGCTTTATGCTGGCGTATGTGTTTCCATAAACCAATTTTTCCCTATCTCACACTTTAGTATTTATAGAAATGAAAGTGTTATTGCTGACGATTAAAACTAGTAAGTGTAGAAAGGAGGATTTTAATGGTATCAAAGGCTTGCTCTGTCACCATGTCTCTCTTCTTATTCATCACTTCGCCCTTTTTTTACTTTTAAATCGCAAGAAAGATTATTTTCTGAAACCATTTCCTCTGTAATCCTTAGAAATTAAGAGAAAAGTAACAAAATCTTTTTATGCATAATTTCCGAAAGACAAAGTGGTTAGGGATCAAATGATACAAATTGTATTTCCTTTTTCTAAGGAAACCTTTATTGAGGAAAATATTCTTTCTTTTCCTCACCCACAATTGTTTCGACTGTTCAGGGAATTAAACTTTTAATTTAAGTTTCCGATTTCCCTAACAATCCTTTTCTCATTCTATGAAATCCTGGAGTCAGAAGAGATAACAATACACGGAACGCTGTTAGAAAGTATTATATTTTTAATGCCAAAAACAGAAATGCAAACAATGACTTTGTCAGGTCAATTCTGGAAAGCAAAATAATCTTTTCCTTTTTTGACAAACGAACATTTTCCTATATGAATAAATCTTAACTCTGTCAAAATTATACCTGTAAAAAAAAAAGCTTAATTGACTGAATCCGTGAAATTTAATCAAAAGCGACCCATGCAGGGGAGCATAAAACGGTTTTGCCCGATTCCTTCTTAGTGTTTTACGGTGTAAAAACGCAGTTTGTACAACTGCTGTTCCTACTGAATGCATTTGACATCTTAGCAAAAGTTCTCCTCAGAATTCATATTTAAGATGGGAAATACGGAAAATATTTAGTATGGAAATTTTTTTTTACATGTGGACTCTGGGGACATGCATTGTCTTTTTCCATAACCCTGCATAACGTCATCTTAACTCAGCTTTCTGGCCGGAATAGTGTGAACAGTACCAAGTGTAAAAGTTTCTTTTAAGTCAGAGTAAAGTACATGAAGAGGCTAAGACCACAGTTTCAGCGAAAAACAGTACTGGGTTCACATCACACGCTTCCGTTCCTTAAAGCCAGGACACCTCGGGAAACGAATTAAGCTCACTGGGTGTGTGACTCCCTCACTGGGAATATAGGGAGAGTAAAACCCGCCTTCCTCGGTGTAAAGATTGTGAGGATTGAAGTAAACATTACATACAAAATGCCTCGTAAAGAGCACGGCGCTTGCATTGTCGGGAGTAACTGTCATCCGAGATGCGAGCAAGAGCACAGCTTGTATCCATGGCAACGACTGTGGGAGGCGGTCTTTCGCCATGATTCCGAGCCTGGCGCCGCAGCATAAAGGGCAGTCGCGACTGCTGCCTCTCGCTACAGAAGTGATCAGAGAGGTACAGGCTGCATTCTTCTTTAAGATTCTTTTAAGGAAAAAGAGGTATTTTATCATTTTTCTTAACCTTCACACCGAAGGCATTCTCTCCCTAAAAAGAAGTGTAAAGTAATTTCAAAAATGGTTCTTAGAAGGTTTATTTTGCTCGGATGCTTTCCCTGAGGCTGGGCATACTACTTGGGACTACATATAAGGTCAAGTAGCAGTGTATTCGTTTTGAGTTCTTCCGGACAGATACCAGCTCTCGATTATTTATGCAATAAGCAGGCTTAGTCCTATAATACACTAGCTTTATGCTGGCGTAAGTGTTTCCAGAAACCACTTTTTCATTATCTCACACTTTAGTATTTATAGAAATGAATGAGTTACTGCTAACGATTAAAACTAGTAAGTGTAGAAAGGAGGATTATAATGGTATCAAAGGCTTGCTCTGTCACCATGTCTCTCTTCTTATTCATCATTTCCCCCTTTTTTTACTTTTAAATCGCAAGAAAGATTATTTTCTGAAACCATTTTCTCTGTAAGCCTTAGAAATTAAGAGAAAAGAAACAAAATCTTTTTATGCATAATTTCCGAAAGACAAAGTGGTTAGGGATCAAATGATACAAATTGTATTTCCTTTTTCTAAGGAAACCTTTATAGAGGAAAATATTCTTTCTTTTCCTCACTCACGATTGTTTCGACTGTTCAGGGAATTAAACCTTTAATTTAAGTTTCCGATTTCCCTAACAATCCTTTTCTCATTCTATGAAATCCTGGAGTCAGAAGAGATAAGAATACACGGAACGCTGTTAGAAAGTATTATATTTTTAATGCGAAAAACAAAAATGCAAACAATGACTTTGTCAGGTCAATTCTGGAAAGCAAAATAATCTTTTCCTTTTTTGACAAACGAACATTTTCCTATATGAATAAATCTTAACTCGGTCAAAATTATACCTGTTAAAATAAAAGCTTAATTGACTGAATCCGTGAAATTTAATCAAAAGCGACCCATGCAGGGGAGCATAAAACGGTTTTGCCCGATTCCTTCCTAGTGTTTTAGGGTGTAAAAACGCAGTTTGTACAACTGCTGTTCCTACTGAATGCATTTGACATCTTAGCAAAAGTTCTCTTCTCAGAATTCATATTTAAGATGGGAAATACGGAAAATATTTAGTATGGAAAATTTTTTTGACATGTGGACTCTGGGGACATGCATTGGCTTTTTCCATAACCCTGCATAACGTCATCTTGACTCAGATTTCTGGCCGGAATAGTGTGAACAGTACCAAGTGTAAAAGTTTCTTTTAAGTCAGAGTAAAGTACGTGAAGAGGCTAAGACCACAATTAAAGCGAAAGACAACACTGGGTTCACATCACACGCTTCCGTTCCTTAAAGCCAGGACACCTCGGGAAACGAATTAAGCTCACTGGGTGTGTGACTCCCTCACTGGGAATACAGGGAGAGTAAAACCCTCCTTCCTTGGTGTAAAGATTGTGAGGATTGAAGTAAACAATACATCCAAAATGCCTCGTAAGGAGCACGGCGCTTGCATTGTCGGGTGTAACTGTCATCCGAGATGCGAGCTTGAGCAGAGCTTGTATTCATGGCAACGACTGTGGGAGGCGGTCATTCGCCATGATTCCGAGCCTGGCGCCGCAGCATAAAGGGCAGTCGCGACTGCTGCCTCTCGCTACAGAAGTGCCCAGAGAGGTACAGGCTGCATTCTTCTTTAAGATTCTTTTAAGGAAAAAGTGTTATTTTATCATTTTTCTTAACCTTCACACCGAAGGCATTCTCTCCCTAAAAAGAAGTGTAAAGTATTTTCAAAAATGGTTCTTAGCAGGTTTATTTTGCTAGGATTCTTGCCCTGTGGCTGGGCGTTCTACTTGGGTCAATATATAAGGTCAAGTAGCAGTGTATTCGTTTTGAGTTCTTCCGGACAGATACCAGCTCTCGATTATTTATGCAATAAGCAGGCTTAGTCCTATAATACACTAGCTTTATGCTGGCGTATGTGTTTCCATAAACGACTTTTTCCCTATCTCACTGTTTAGTATTTATAGAAATGAATGTGTTACTGCTGATGATTAAAACTAGTAAGTGTAGAAAGGAGGATTTTAATGGTATCAAAGGCTTGCTCTGTCACCATGTCTCTCTTCTTATTCATCATTTCCCCCTTTTTTTACTTTTAAATCGCAAGAAAGATTATTTTCTGAAACCATTTACTCTGTAAGCCTTAGAAATTAAGAGAAAAGAAACAAAATCTTTTTATGCATAATTTCCGAAAGACAAAGTGGTTAGGGATCAAATGATACAAATTGTATTTCCTTTTTCTAAGGAAACCTTTATAGAGGAAAATATTCTTTCTTTTCCTCACTCACGATTGTTTCGACTGTTCAGGGAATTAAACCTTTAATTTAAGTTTCCGATTTCCCTAACAATCCTTTTCTCATTCTATGAAATCCTGGAGTCAGAAGAGATAAGAATACACGGAACGCTGTTAGAAAGTATTATATTTTTAATGCGAAAAACAAAAATGCAAACAATGACTTTGTCAGGTCAATTCTGGAAAGCAAAATAATCTTTTCCTTTTTTGACAAACGAACATTTTCCTATATGAATAAATCTTAACTCGGTCAAAATTATACCTGTTAAAATAAAAGCTTAATTGACTGAATCCGTGAAATTTAATCAAAAGCGACCCATGCAGGGGAGCATAAAACGGTTTTGCCCGATTCCTTCCTAGTGTTTTAGGGTGTAAAAACGCAGTTTGTACAACTGCTGTTCCTACTGAATGCATTTGACATCTTAGCAAAAGTTCTCTTCTCAGAATTCATATTTAAGATGGGAAATACGGAAAATATTTAGTATGGAAAATTTTTTTGACATGTGGACTCTGGGGACATGCATTGGCTTTTTCCATAACCCTGCATAACGTCATCTTGACTCAGATTTCTGGCCGGAATAGTGTGAACAGTACCAAGTGTAAAAGTTTCTTTTAAGTCAGAGTAAAGTACGTGAAGAGGCTAAGACCACAATTAAAGCGAAAGACAACACTGGGTTCACATCACACGCTTCCGTTCCTTAAAGCCAGGACACCTCGGGAAACGAATTAAGCTCACTGGGTGTGTGACTCCCTCACTGGGAATACAGGGAGAGTAAAACCCTCCTTCCTTGGTGTAAAGATTGTGAGGATTGAAGTAAACAATACATCCAAAATGCCTCGTAAGGAGCACGGCGCTTGCATTGTCGGGTGTAACTGTCATCCGAGATGCGAGCTTGAGCAGAGCTTGTATTCATGGCAACGACTGTGGGAGGCGGTCATTCGCCATGATTCCGAGCCTGGCGCCGCAGCATAAAGGGCAGTCGCGACTGCTGCCTCTCGCTACAGAAGTGCCCAGAGAGGTACAGGCTGCATTCTTCTTTAAGATTCTTTTAAGGAAAAAGTGTTATTTTATCATTTTTCTTAACCTTCACACCGAAGGCATTCTCTCCCTAAAAAGAAGTGTAAAGTATTTTCAAAAATGGTTCTTAGCAGGTTTATTTTGCTAGGATTCTTGCCCTGTGGCTGGGCGTTCTACTTGGGTCAATATATAAGGTCAAGTAGCAGTGTATTCGTTTTGAGTTCTTCCGGACAGATACCAGCTCTCGATTATTTATGCAATAAGCAGGCTTAGTCCTATAATACACTAGCTTTATGCTGGCGTATGTGTTTCCATAAACGACTTTTTCCCTATCTCACTGTTTAGTATTTATAGAAATGAATGTGTTACTGCTGATGATTAAAACTAGTAAGTGTAGAAAGGAGGATTTTAATGGTATCAAAGGCTTGCTCTGTCACCATGTCTCTCTTCTTATTCATCATTTCCCCCTTTTTTTACTTTTAAATCGCAAGAAAGATTATTTTCTGAAACCATTTACTCTGTAAGCCTTAGAAATTAAGAGAAAAGAAACAAAATCTTTTTATGCATAATTTCCGAAAGACAAAGTGGTTAGGGATCAAATGATACAAATTGTATTTCCTTTTTCTAAGGAAACCTTTATAGAGGAAAATATTCTTTCTTTTCCTCACTCACGATTGTTTCGACTGTTCAGGGAATTAAACCTTTAATTTAAGTTTCCGATTTCCCTAACAATCCTTTTCTCATTCTATGAAATCCTGGAGTCAGAAGAGATAAGAATACACGGAACGCTGTTAGAAAGTATTATATTTTTAATGCGAAAAACAAAAATGCAAACAATGACTTTGTCAGGTCAATTCTGGAAAGCAAAATAATCTTTTCCTTTTTTGACAAACGAACATTTTCCTATATGAATAAATCTTAACTCGGTCAAAATTATACCTGTTAAAATAAAAGCTTAATTGACTGAATCCGTGAAATTTAATCAAAAGCGACCCATGCAGGGGAGCATAAAACGGTTTTGCCCGATTCCTTCCTAGTGTTTTAGGGTGTAAAAACGCAGTTTGTACAACTGCTGTTCCTACTGAATGCATTTGACATCTTAGCAAAAGTTCTCTTCTCAGAATTCATATTTAAGATGGGAAATACGGAAAATATTTAGTATGGAAAATTTTTTTGACATGTGGACTCTGGGGACATGCATTGGCTTTTTCCATAACCCTGCATAACGTCATCTTGACTCAGATTTCTGGCCGGAATAGTGTGAACAGTACCAAGTGTAAAAGTTTCTTTTAAGTCAGAGTAAAGTACGTGAAGAGGCTAAGACCACAATTAAAGCGAAAGACAACACTGGGTTCACATCACACGCTTCCGTTCCTTAAAGCCAGGACACCTCGGGAAACGAATTAAGCTCACTGGGTGTGTGACTCCCTCACTGGGAATATAGGGAGAGTAAAACCCTCCTTCCTTGGTGTAAAGATTGTGAGGATTGAAGTAAACACTACATCCAAAATGCCTCGTAAGGAGCACGGCGCTTGAATTGTCGGGTGTAACTGTCATCCGAGATGCGAGCTTGAGCAGAGCTTGTATTCATGGCAACGACTGTGGGAGGCGGTCATTCGCCATGATTCCGAGCCTGGCGCCGCAGCATAAAGGGCAGTCGCGACTGCTGCCTCTCGCTACAGAAATGCCCAGAGAGGTACAGGCTGCATTCTTCTTTAAGATTCTTTTAAGGAAAAAGTGTTATTTTATCATTTTTCTTAACCTTCACACCGAAGGCATTCTCTCCCTAAAAAGAAGTGTAAAGTATTTTCAAAAATGGTTCTTAGAAGGTTTATTTTGCTAGGATTCTTGCCCTGTGGCTGGGCGTTCTACTTGGGACAATATATAAGGTCAAGTAGCAGTGTATTCGTTTTGAGTTCTTCCGGACAGATACCAGCTCTCGATTATTTATGCAATAAGCAGGCTTAGTCCTATAATACACTAGCTTTATGCTGGCGTATGTGTTTCCATAAACGACTTTTTCCCTATCTCACTGTTTAGTATTTATAGAAATGAATGTGTTACTGCTGATGATTAAAACTAGTAAGTGTAGAAAGGAGGATTTTAATGGTATCAAAGGCTTGCTCTGTCACCATGTCTCTCTTCTTATTCATCATTTCCCCCTTTTTTTACTTTTAAATCGCAAGAAAGATTATTTTCTGAAACCATTTTCTCTGTAAGCCTTAGAAATTAAGAGAAAAGAAACAAAATCTTTTTATGCATAATTTCCGAAAGACAAAGTGGTTAGGGATCAAATGATACAAATTGTATTTCCTTTTTCTAAGGAAACCTTTATAGAGGAAAATATTCTTTCTTTTCCTCACTCACGATTGTTTCGACTGTTCAGGGAATTAAACCTTTAATTTAAGTTTCCGATTTCCCTAACAATCCTTTTCTCATTCTATGAAATCCTGGAGTCAGAAGAGATAAGAATACACGGAACGCTGTTAGAAAGTATTATATTTTTAATGCGAAAAACAAAAATGCAAACAATGACTTTGTCAGGTCAATTCTGGAAAGCAAAATAATCTTTTCCTTTTTTGACAAACGAACATTTTCCTATATGAATAAATCTTAACTCGGTCAAAATTATACCTGTTAAAATAAAAGCTTAATTGACTGAATCCGTGAAATTTAATCAAAAGCGACCCATGCAGGGGAGCATAAAACGGTTTTGCCCGATTCCTTCCTAGTGTTTTAGGGTGTAAAAACGCAGTTTGTACAACTGCTGTTCCTACTGAATGCATTTGACATCTTAGCAAAAGTTCTCTTCTCAGAATTCATATTTAAGATGGGAAATACGGAAAATATTTAGTATGGAAAATTTTTTTGACATGTGGACTCTGGGGACATGCATTGGCTTTTTCCATAACCCTGCATAACGTCATCTTGACTCAGATTTCTGGCCGGAATAGTGTGAACAGTACCAAGTGTAAAAGTTTCTTTTAAGTCAGAGTAAAGTACGTGAAGAGGCTAAGACCACAATTAAAGCGAAAGACAACACTGGGTTCACATCACACGCTTCCGTTCCTTAAAGCCAGGACAACTCGGGAAACGAATTAAGCTCACTGGGTGTGTGACTCCCTCACTGGGAATATAGGGAGAGTAAAACCCTCCTTCCTTGGTGTAAAGATTGTGAGGATTGAAGTAAACAATACATCCAAAATGCCTCGTAAGGAGCACGGCGCTTGCCTTGTCGGGTGTAACTGTCATCCGAGATGCGAGCTTGAGCAGAACTTGTATTCATGGCAACGACTGTGGGAGGCGGTCATTCGCCATGATTCCGAGCCTGGCGCCGCAGCATAAAGGGCAGTCGCGACTGCTGCCTCTCGCTACAGAAGTGCCCAGAGAGGTACAGGCTGCATTCTTCTTTAAGATTCTTTTAAGGAAAAAGTGTTATTTTATCATTTTTCTTAACCTTCACACCGAAGGCATTCTCTCCCTAAAAAGAAGTGTAAAGTATTTTCAAAAATGGTTCTTAGAAGGTTTATTTTGCTAGGATTCTTGCCCTGTGGCTGGGCGTTCTACTTGGGACAATATATAAGGTCAAGTAGCAGTGTATTCGTTTTGAGTTCTTCCGGACAGATACCAGCTCTCGATTATTTATGCAATAAGCAGGCTTAGTCCTATAATACACTAGCTTTATGCTGGCGTATGTGTTTCCATAAACGACTTTTTCCCTATCTCACTGTTTAGTATTTATAGAAATGAATGTGTTACTGCTGATGATTAAAACTAGTAAGTGTAGAAAGGAGGATTTTAATGGTATCAAAGGCTTGCTCTGTCACCATGTCTCTCTTCTTATTCATCATTTCCCCCTCTTTTTACTTTTAAATCGCAAGAAAGATTATTTTCTGAAACCATTTACTCTGTAAGCCTTAGAAATTAAGAGAAAAGAAACAAAATCTTTTTATGCATAATTTCCGAAAGACAAAGTGGTTAGGGATCAAATGATACAAATTGTATTTCCTTTTTCTAAGGAAACCTTTATAGAGGAAAATATTCTTTCTTTTCCTCACTCACGATTGTTTCGACTGTTCAGGGAATTAAACCTTTAATTTAAGTTTCCGATTTCCCTAACAATCCTTTTCTCATTCTATGAAATCCTGGAGTCAGAAGAGATAAGAATACACGGAACGCTGTTAGAAAGTATTATATTTTTAATGCGAAAAACAAAAATGCAAACAATGACTTTGTCAGGTCAATTCTGGAAAGCAAAATAATCTTTTCCTTTTTTGACAAACGAACATTTTCCTATATGAATAAATCTTAACTCGGTCAAAATTATACCTGTTAAAATAAAAGCTTAATTGACTGAATCCGTGTAATTTATTCAAGAGCGACCCATGCAGGGGAGCATAAAACGGTTTTGCCCGATTCCTTCCTAGTGTTTTAGGGTGTAAAAACGCAGTTTGTACAACTGCTGTTCCTACTGAATGCATTTGACATCTTAGCAAAAGTTCTCTTCTCAGAATTCATATTTAAGATGGGAAATACGGAAAATATTTAGTATGGAAAATTTTTTTGACATGTGGACTCTGGGGACATGCATTGGCTTTTTCCATAACCCTGCATAACGTCATCTTGACTCAGATTTCTGGCCGGAATAGTGTGAACAGTACCAAGTGTAAAAGTTTCTTTTAAGTCAGAGTAAAGTACGTGAAGAGGCTAAGACCACAATTAAAGCGAAAGACAACACTGGGTTCACATCACACGCTTCCGTTCCTTAAAGCCAGGACACCTCGGGAAACGAATTAAGCTCACTGGGTGTGTGACTCCCTCACTGGGAATATAGGGAGAGTAAAACCCTCCTTCCTTGGTGTAAAGATTGTGAGGATTGAAGTAAACACTACATCCAAAATGCCTCGTAAGGAGCACGGCGCTTGAATTGTCGGGTGTAACTGTCATCCGAGATGCGAGCTTGAGCAGAGCTTGTATTCATGGCAACGACTGTGGGAGGCGGTCATTCGCCATGATTCCGAGCCTGGCGCCGCAGCATAAAGGGCAGTCGCGACTGCTGCCTCTCGCTACAGAAATGCCCAGAGAGGTACAGGCTGCATTCTTCTTTAAGATTCTTTTAAGGAAAAAGTGTTATTTTATCATTTTTCTTAACCTTCACACCGAAGGCATTCTCTCCCTAAAAAGAAGTGTAAAGTATTTTCAAAAATGGTTCTTAGAAGGTTTATTTTGCTAGGATTCTTGCCCTGTGGCTGGGCGTTCTACTTGGGACAATATATAAGGTCAAGTAGCAGTGTATTCGTTTTGAGTTCTTCCGGACAGATACCAGCTCTCGATTATTTATGCAATAAGCAGGCTTAGTCCTATAATACACTAGCTTTATGCTGGCGTATGTGTTTCCATAAACGACTTTTTCCCTATCTCACTGTTTAGTATTTATAGAAATGAATGTGTTACTGCTGATGATTAAAACTAGTAAGTGTAGAAAGGAGGATTTTAATGGTATCAAAGGCTTGCTCTGTCACCATGTCTCTCTTCTTATTCATCATTTCCCCCTTTTTTTACTTTTAAATCGCAAGAAAGATTATTTTCTGAAACTATTTTCTCTGTAAGCCTTAGAAATTAAGAGAAAAGAAACAAAATCTTTTTATGCATAATTTCCGAAAGACAAAGTGGTTAGGGATCAAATGATACAAATTGTATTTCCTTTTTCTAAGGAAACCTTTATAGAGGAAAATATTCTTTCTTTTCCTCACTCACGATTGTTTCGACTGTTCAGGGAATTAAACCTTTAATTTAAGTTTCCGATTTCCCTAACAATCCTTTTCTCATTCTATGAAATCCTGGAGTCAGAAGAGATAAGAATACACGGAACGCTGTTAGAAAGTATTATATTTTTAATGCGAAAAACAAAAATGCAAACAATGACTTTGTCAGGTCAATTCTGGAAAGCAAAATAATCTTTTCCTTTTTTGACAAACGAACATTTTCCTATATGAATAAATCTTAACTCGGTCAAAATTATACCTGTTAAAATAAAAGCTTAATTGACTGAATCCGTGAAATTTAATCAAAAGCGACCCATGCAGGGGAGCATAAAACGGTTTTGCCCGATTCCTTCCTAGTGTTTTAGGGTGTAAAAACGCAGTTTGTACAACTGCTGTTCCTACTGAATGCATTTGACATCTTAGCAAAAGTTCTCTTCTCAGAATTCATATTTAAGATGGGAAATACGGAAAATATTTAGTATGGAAAATTTTTTTGACATGTGGACTCTGGGGACATGCATTGGCTTTTTCCATAACCCTGCATAACGTCATCTTGACTCAGATTTCTGGCCGGAATAGTGTGAACAGTACCAAGTGTAAAAGTTTCTTTTAAGTCAGAGTAAAGTACGTGAAGAGGCTAAGACCACAATTAAAGCGAAAGACAACACTGGGTTCACATCACACGCTTCCGTTCCTTAAAGCCAGGACAACTCGGGAAACGAATTAAGCTCACTGGGTGTGTGACTCCCTCACTGGGAATACAGGGAGAGTAAAACCCTCCTTCCTTGGTGTAAAGATTGTGAGGATTGAAGTAAACAATACATCCAAAATGCCTCGTAAGGAGCACGGCGCTTGCATTGTCGGGTGTAACTGTCATCCGAGATGCGAGCTTGAGCAGAGCTTGTATTCATGGCAACGACTGTGGGAGGCGGTCATTCGCCATGATTCCGAGCCTGGCGCCGCAGCATAAAGGGCAGTCGCGACTGCTGCCTCTCGCTACAGAAGTGCCCAGAGAGGTACAGGCTGCATTCTTCTTTAAGATTCTTTTAAGGAAAAAGTGTTATTTTATCATTTATCTTAACCTTCACACCGAAGGCATTCTCTCCCTAAAAAGAAGTGTAAAGTATTTTCAAAAATGGTTCTTAGAAGGTTTATTTTGCTAGGATTCTTGCCCTGTGGCTGGGCGTTCTACTTGGGTCAATATATAAGGTCAAGTAGCAGTGTATTCGTTTTGAGTTCTTCCGGACAGATACCAGCTCTCGATTATTTATGCAATAAGCAGGCTTAGTCCTATAATACACTAGCTTTATGCTGGCATATGTGTTTCCATAAACGACTTTTTCCCTATCTCACTGTTTAGTATTTATAGAAATGAATGTGTTACTGCTGATGATTAAAACTAGTAAGTGTAGAAAGGAGGATTTTAATGGTATCAAAGGCTTGCTCTGTCACCATGTCTCTCTTCTTATTCATCATTTCCCCCTTTTTTTACTTTTAAATCGCAAGAAAGATTATTTTCTGAAACCATTTACTCTGTAAGCCTTAGAAATTAAGAGAAAAGAAACAAAATCTTTTTATGCATAATTTCCGAAAGACAAAGTGGTTAGGGATCAAATGATACAAATTGTATTTCCTTTTTCTAAGGAAACCTTTATAGAGGAAAATATTCTTTCTTTTCCTCACTCACGATTGTTTCGACTGTTCAGGGAATTAAACCTTTAATTTAAGTTTCCGATTTCCCTAACAATCCTTTTCTCATTCTATGAAATCCTGGAGTCAGAAGAGATAAGAATACACGGAACGCTGTTAGAAAGTATTATATTTTTAATGCGAAAAACAAAAATGCAAACAATGACTTTGTCAGGTCAATTCTGGAAAGCAAAATAATCTTTTCCTTTTTTGACAAACGAACATTTTCCTATATGAATAAATCTTAACTCGGTCAAAATTATACCTGTTAAAATAAAAGCTTAATTGACTGAATCCGTGAAATTTAATCAAAAGCGACCCATGCAGGGGAGCATAAAACGGTTTTGCCCGATTCCTTCCTAGTGTTTTAGGGTGTAAAAACGCAGTTTGTACAACTGCTGTTCCTACTGAATGCATTTGACATCTTAGCAAAAGTTCTCTTCTCAGAATTCATATTTAAGATGGGAAATACGGAAAATATTTAGTATGGAAAATTTTTTTGACATGTGGACTCTGGGGACATGCATTGGCTTTTTCCATAACCCTGCATAACGTCATCTTGACTCAGATTTCTGGCCGGAATAGTGTGAACAGTACCAAGTGTAAAAGTTTCTTTTAAGTCAGAGTAAAGTACGTGAAGAGGCTAAGACCACAATTAAAGCGAAAGACAACACTGGGTTCACATCACACGCTTCCGTTCCTTAAAGCCAGGACACCTCGGGAAACGAATTAAGCTCACTGGGTGTGTGACTCCCTCACTGGGAATACAGGGAGAGTAAAACCCTCCTTCCTTGGTGTAAAGATTGTGAGGATTGAAGTAAACAATACATCCAAAATGCCTCGTAAGGAGCACGGCGCTTGCATTGTCGGGTGTAACTGTCATCCGAGATGCGAGCTTGAGCAGAGCTTGTATTCATGGCAACGACTGTGGGAGGCGGTCATTCGCCATGATTCCGAGCCTGGCGCCGCAGCATAAAGGGCAGTCGCGACTGCTGCCTCTCGCTACAGAAGTGCCCAGAGAGGTACAGGCTGCATTCTTCTTTAAGATTCTTTTAAGGAAAAAGTGTTATTTTATCATTTTTCTTAACCTTCACACCGAAGGCATTCTCTCCCTAAAAAGAAGTGTAAAGTATTTTCAAAAATGGTTCTTAGAAGGTTTATTTTGCTAGGATTCTTGCCCTGTGGCTGGGCGTTCTACTTGGGACAATATATAAGGTCAAGTAGCAGTGTATTCGTTTTGAGTTCTTCCGGACAGATACCAGCTCTCGATTATTTATGCAATAAGCAGGCTTAGTCCTATAATACACTAGCTTTATGCTGGCGTATGTGTTTCCATAAACGACTTTTTCCCTATCTCACTGTTTAGTATTTATAGAAATGAATGTGTTACTGCTGATGATTAAAACTAGTAAGTGTAGAAAGGAGGATTTTAATGGTATCAAAGGCTTGCTCTGTCACCATGTCTCTCTTCTTATTCATCATTTCCCCCTCTTTTTACTTTTAAATCGCAAGAAAGATTATTTTCTGAAACCATTTACTCTGTAAGCCTTAGAAATTAAGAGAAAAGAAACAAAATCTTTTTATGCATAATTTCCGAAAGACAAAGTGGTTAGGGATCAAATGATACAAATTGTATTTCCTTTTTCTAAGGAAACCTTTATAGAGGAAAATATTCTTTCTTTTCCTCACTCACGATTGTTTCGACTGTTCAGGGAATTAAACCTTTAATTTAAGTTTCCGATTTCCCTAACAATCCTTTTCTCATTCTATGAAATCCTGGAGTCAGAAGAGATAAGAATACACGGAACGCTGTTAGAAAGTATTATATTTTTAATGCGAAAAACAAAAATGCAAACAATGACTTTGTCAGGTCAATTCTGGAAAGCAAAATAATCTTTTCCTTTTTTGACAAACGAACATTTTCCTATATGAATAAATCTTAACTCGGTCAAAATTATACCTGTTAAAATAAAAGCTTAATTGACTGAATCCGTGAAATTTATTCAAGAGCGACCCATGCAGGGGAGCATAAAACGGTTTTGCCCGATTCCTTCCTAGTGTTTTAGGGTGTAAAAACGCAGTTTGTACAACTGCTGTTCCTACTGAATGCATTTGACATCTTAGCAAAAGTTCTCTTCTCAGAATTCATATTTAAGATGGGAAATACGGAAAATATTTAGTATGGAAAATTTTTTTGACATGTGGACTCTGGGGACATGCATTGGCTTTTTCCATAACCCTGCATAACGTCATCTTGACTCAGATTTCTGGCCGGAATAGTGTGAACAGTACCAAGTGTAAAAGTTTCTTTTAAGTCAGAGTAAAGTACGTGAAGAGGCTAAGACCACAATTAAAGCGAAAGACAACACTGGGTTCACATCACACGCTTCCGTTCCTTAAAGCCAGGACACCTCGGGAAACGAATTAAGCTCACTGGGTGTGTGACTCCCTCACTGGGAATATAGGGAGAGTAAAACCCTCCTTCCTTGGTGTAAAGATTGTGAGGATTGAAGTAAACACTACATCCAAAATGCCTCGTAAGGAGCACGGCGCTTGCATTGTCGGGTGTAACTGTCATCCGAGATGCGAGCTTGAGCAGAGCTTGTATTCATGGCAACGACTGTGGGAGGCGGTCATTCGCCATGATTCCGAGCCTGGCGCCGCAGCATAAAGGGCAGTCGCGACTGCTGCCTCTCGCTACAGAAGTGCCCAGAGAGGTACAGGCTGCATTCTTCTTTAAGATTCTTTTAAGGAAAAAGTGTTATTTTATCATTTTTCTTAACCTTCACACCGAAGGCATTCTCTCCCTAAAAAGAAGTGTAAAGTATTTTCAAAAATGGTTCTTAGAAGGTTTATTTTGCTAGGATTCTTGCCCTGTGGCTGGGCGTTCTACTTGGGACAATATATAAGGTCAAGTAGCAGTGTATTCGTTTTGAGTTCTTCCGGACAGATACCAGCTCTCGATTATTTATGCAATAAGCAGGCTTAGTCCTATAATACACTAGCTTTATGCTGGCGTATGTGTTTCCATAAACGACTTTTTCCCTATCTCACTGTTTAGTATTTATAGAAATGAATGTGTTACTGCTGATGATTAAAACTAGTAAGTGTAGAAAGGAGGATTTTAATGGTATCAAAGGCTTGCTCTGTCACCATGTCTCTCTTCTTATTCATCATTTCCCCCTCTTTTTACTTTTAAATCGCAAGAAAGATTATTTTCTGAAACCATTTACTCTGTAAGCCTTAGAAATTAAGAGAAAAGAAACAAAATCTTTTTATGCATAATTTCCGAAAGACAAAGTGGTTAGGGATCAAATGATACAAATTGTATTTCCTTTTTCTAAGGAAACCTTTATAGAGGAAAATATTCTTTCTTTTCCTCACTCACGATTGTTTCGACTGTTCAGGGAATTAAACCTTTAATTTAAGTTTCCGATTTCCCTAACAATCCTTTTCTCATTCTATGAAATCCTGGAGTCAGAAGAGATAAGAATACACGGAACGCTGTTAGAAAGTATTATATTTTTAATGCGAAAAACAAAAATGCAAACAATGACTTTGTCAGGTCAATTCTGGAAAGCAAAATAATCTTTTCCTTTTTTGACAAACGAACATTTTCCTATATGAATAAATCTTAACTCGGTCAAAATTATACCTGTTAAAATAAAAGCTTAATTGACTGAATCCGTGAAATTTAATCAAAAGCGACCCATGCAGGGGAGCATAAAACGGTTTTGCCCGATTCCTTCCTAGTGTTTTAGGGTGTAAAAACGCAGTTTGTACAACTGCTGTTCCTACTGAATGCATTTGACATCTTAGCAAAAGTTCTCTTCTCAGAATTCATATTTAAGATGGGAAATACGGAAAATATTTAGTATGGAAAATTTTTTTGACATGTGGACTCTGGGGACATGCATTGGCTTTTTCCATAACCCTGCATAACGTCATCTTGACTCAGATTTCTGGCCGGAATAGTGTGAACAGTACCTAGTGTAAAAGTTTCTTTTAAGTCAGAGTAAAGTACGTGAAGAGGCTAAGACCACAATTAAAGCGAAAGACAACACTGGGTTCACATCACACGCTTCCGTTCCTTAAAGCCAGGACACCTCGGGAAACGAATTAAGCTCACTGGGTGTGTGACTCCCTCACTGGGAATATAGGGAGAGTAAAATCCTCCTTCCTTGGTGTAAAGATTGTGAGGATTGAAGTAAACAATTCATACAAAATGCCTCGTAAAGAGCACGGCGCTTGCATTGTCGGGTGTAACTGTCATCCGAGATGCGAGCAAGAGCAGAGCTTGTATCCATGGCAACGATTGTGGGAGGCGGTCTTTCGCCATGATTCCGAGTCCGGCGCCGCAGCATAAAGGGCAGTCGCGACTGCTGCCTCTCGCTACAGAAGTGCCCAGAGAGGTACAGGCTGCATTCTTCTTTAAGATTCTTTTAAGGAAAAAGAGGTATTTTATCATTTTTCTTAACCTTCACACCGAAGGCATTCTCTCCCTAAAAAGAAGTGTAAAGTAATTTCAAAAATGGTTCTTAGAAGGTTTGTTTTGCTCAGATGCTTCCCCTGAGGCTGGACATACTACTTGGGACTACATATAAGGTCAAGTAGCAGTGTATTAGTTTTGAGTTCTTCCGGACAGATACCAGCTCTCGATTATTTATGCAATAAGCAGGCTTAGTCCTATAATACACTAGCTTTATGCTGGCGTATGTGTTTCCATAAACCACTTTTTCCCTATCTCACACTTTAGTATTTATAGAAATGAAAGTGTTACTGCTGACGATTAAAACTAGTAAGTGTAGAAAGGAGGATTTTAATGGTATCAAAGGCTTGCTCTGTCACCATGTCTCTCTTCTTATTCATCATTTCCCCCTTTTTTTACTTTTAAATCGCAAGAAAGATTATTTTCTGAAACCATTTACTCTGTAATCCTTAGAAATTAAGAGAAAAGTAACAAAATCTTTTTATGCATAACTTCCAAAAGACAAAGTGGTTAGGGATCAAATGATACAAATTGTATTTCCTTTTTCTAAGGAAACCTTTATAGAGGAAAATATTCTTTCTTTTCCTCACCCACAATTGTTTCGACTGTTCAGGGAATTAAACTTTTAATTTAAGTTTCCGATTTCCCTAACAATCCTTTTCTCATTCTATGAAATCCTGGAGTCAGAAGAGATAACAATACACGGAACGCTGTTAGAAAGTATTATATTTTTAATGCCAAAAACAGAAATGCAAACAATGACTTTGTCAGGTCAATTCTGGAAAGCAAAATAATCTTTTCCTTTTTTGACAAACGAACATTTTCCTATATGAATAAATCTTAACTCTGTCAAAATTATACCTGTAAAAAAAAAAGCTTAATTGACTGAATCCGTGAAATTTAATCAAAAGCGACCCATGCAGGGGAGCATAAAACGGTTTTGCCAGATTCCTTCTTAGTGTTTTAGGGTGTAAAAACGCAGTTTGTACAACTGCTGTTCCTAATGAATGCATTTGACATCTTAGCAAAAGTTCTCTTCTCAGAATTCATATTTAAGATGGGAAATACGGAAAATATTTAGTATGGAAATTTTTTTTTACATGTGGACTCTGGGGACATGCATTGTCTTTTTCCATAACCCTGCATAACGTCATCTTGACTCAGCTTTGTGGCCGGAATAGTGTGAACAGTACCAAGTGTAAAAGTTTCTTTTAAGTCAGAGTAAAGTACATGAAGAGGCTAAGACCACAGTTTCAGCGAAAAACAGTACTGGGTTCACATCACACGCTTCCGTTCCTTAAAGCCAGGGCTCCTCAGGAAACGAATTAAGTTCAATGGGTGTTTGATTCCCTCACTGGGAATATAGGGAGAGTAAAACCCTCCTTCCTTGGTGTAAAGATTGTGAGGATTGAAGTAAACAATACATACAAAATGCCTCGTAAAGAGCACGGCGCTTGCATTGTCGGGTGTAACTGTCATCCGAGATGCGAGCAAGAGCAGAGCTTGTATCCATGGCAACGACTGTGGGAGGCGGTCTTTCGCCATGATTCCGAGTCCAGCGCCGCAGCATAAAGGGCAGTCGCGACTGCTGCCTCTCGCTACAGAAGTGCCCAGAGAGGTACAGGCTGCATTTTTCTTTAAGATTCTTTTAAGGAAAAGGAGGTATTTTATCATTTTTCTTAACCTTCACACCGAAGGCATTCTCTCCCTAAAAAGAAGTGTAAAGTAATTTCAAAAATGGTTCTTAGAAGGTTTATTTTGCTCAGATGCTTCCCCTGAGGCTGGACATACTACTTGGGACTACATATAAGGTCAAGTAGCAGTGTATTCGTTTTGAGTTCTTCCGGACAGATACCAGCTCTCGATTATTTATGCAATAAGCAGGCTTAGTCCTATAATACACTAGCTTTATGCTGGCGTATGTGTTTCCATAAACCACTTTTTCCCTATCTCACACTTTAGTATTTATAGAAATGAAAGTGTTACTGCTGACGATTAAAACTAGTAAGTGTAGAAAGGAGGATTTTAATGGTATCAAAGGCTTGCTCTGTCACCATGTCTCTGTTCTTATTCATCATTTCCCCCTTTTTTTACTTTTAAATCGCAAGAAAGATTATTTTCTGAAACCATTTACTCTGTAATCCTTAGAAATTAAGAGAAAAGTAACAAAATATTTTTATGCATAATTTCCAAAAGGCAAAGTGGTTAGGGATCAAATGATACAAATTGTATTTCCTTTTTCTAAGGAAACCTTTATAGAGGAAAATATTCTTTCTTTTCCTCACCCACAATTGTTTCGACTGTTCAGGGATTTAAACTTTTAATTTAAGTTTCCGATTTCCCTAACAATCCTTTTCTCATTCTATGAAATCCTGGAGTCAGAAGAGATAACAATACACGGAACGCTGTTAGAAAGTATTATATTTTTAATGCCAAAAACAGAAATGCAAACAATGACTTTGTCAGGTCAATTCTGGAAAGCAAAATAATCTTTTCCTTTTTTGACAAACGAACATTTTCCTATATGAATAAATCTTAACTCTGTCAAAATTATACCTGTAAAAAAAAAAAGCTTAATTGACTGAATCCGTGAAATTTAATCAAAAGCGACCCATGCAGTGGAGCATAAAACGGTTTGGCCCGATTCCTTCTTAGTGTTTTAGGGTGTAAAAACGCAGTTTGTACAACTGCTGTTCCTACTGAATGTATTTGACATCTTAGCAAAAGTTCACTTCTCAGAATTCATATTTAAGATGGGAAATACGGAAAATATTTAGTATGGAAATTTTTTTTTACATGTGGACTCTGGGGACATGCATTGTCTTTTTCCATAACCCTGCATAACGTCATCTTGACTCAGCTTTGTGGCCGGAATAGTGTGAACAGTACCAAGTGTAAAAGTTTCTTTTAAGTCAGAGTAAAGTACATGAAGAGGCTAAGACCACAGTTTCAGCGAAAAACAGTACTGGGTTCACATCACACGCTTCCGTTCCTTAAAGCCAGGGCTCCTCAGGAAACGAATTAAGTTCAATGGGTGTGTGATTCCCTCACTGGGAATATAGGGAGAGTAAAACCCTCCTTCCTTGGTGTAAAGATTGTGAGGATTGAAGTAAACAATACATACAAAATGCCTCGTAAAGAGCACGGCGCTTGCATTGTCGGGTGTAACTGTCATCCGAGATGCGAGCAAGAGCAGAGCTTGTATCCATGGCAACGATTGTGGGAGGCGGTCTTTCGCCATGATTCCGAGTCCGGCGCCGCAGCATAAAGGGCAGTCGCGACTGCTGCCTCTCGCTACAGAAGTGCCCAGAGAGGTATAGGCTGCATTTTTCTTTAAGATTCTTTTAAGGAAAAGGAGGTATTTTATCATTTTTCTTAACCTTCACACCGAAGGCATTCTCTCCCTAAAAAGAAGTGTAAAGTAATTTCAAAAATGGTTCTTAGAAGGTTTATTTTGCTCAGATGCTTCCCCTGAGGCTGGACATACTACTTGGGACTACATATAAGGTCAAGTAGCAGTGTATTCGTTTTGAGTTCTTCCGGACAGATACCAGCTCTCGATTATTTATGCAATAAGCAGGCTTAGTCCTATAATACACTAGCTTTATGCTGGCGTATGTGTTTCCATAAACCACTTTTTCCGTATCTCACACTTTAGTATTTATAGAAATGAAAGTGTTACTGCTGACGATTAAAACTAGAAAGTGTAGTAAGGAGGATTTTAATGGTATCAAAGGCTTGCTCTGTCACCATGTCTCTCTTCTTATTCATCATTTCCCCCTTTTTTTACTTTTAAATCGCAAGAAAGATTATTTTCTGAAACTATTTACTCTGTAAGCCTTAGAAATTAAGAGAAAAGTAACAAAATCTTTTTATGCATAATTTCCGAAAGACAAAGTGGTTAGGGATCAAATGATACAAATTGTATTTCCTTTTTCTAAGGAAACCTTTATAGAGGAAAATATTCTTTCTTTTCCTCACCCTCAATTGTTTCGACTGTTCAGGGAATTAAACTTTTAATTTAAGTTTCCAATTTCCCTAACAATCCTTTTCTCATTCTATGAAATCCTGGAGTCAGAAGAGATAACAATACATGGAACGCTGTTAGAAAGTATTATATTTTTAATGCCAAAAACAGAAATGCAAACAATGACTTTGTCAGGTCAATTCTGGAAAGCAAAATAATCTTTTCCTTTTTTGACAAACGAACATTTTCCTATATGAATAAATCTTAACTCTGTCAAAATTATACCTGTAAAAAAAAAAGCTTAATTGACTGAATCCGTGAAATTTAATCAAAAGCGACCCCTTCAGGGGAGCATAAAAAGGTTTTGCCCGATTCCTTCTTAGTGTTTTAGGGTGTAAAAACGCAGTTTGTACAACTGCTGTTCCTACTGAATGCATTTGACATCTTAGCAAAAGTTCTCTTCTCAGAATTCATATTTAAGATGGGAAATACGGAAAATATTTGGTATGGAAATTTTTTTTTACATGTGGACTCTGGGGACATGCATTGTCTTTTTCCATAACCCTGCATAACGTCATCTTGACTCGGCTTTCTGGCCGGAATAGAGTGAACAGTACCAAGTGTAAAAGTTTCTTTTAAGTCAGAGTAAAGTACATGAAGAGGCTAAGACCACAATTTCAGCGAAAGACAGTACTAGGTTCACATCACACGCTTCCGTTCCTTAAAGCCAGGACACCTCGGGAAACGAATTAAGCTCACTGGGTGTGTGACTCCCTCACTGGGAATATAGGGAGAGTAAAACCCTCCTTCCTTGGTGTAAAGATTGTGAGGATTGAAGTAAACAATACATACAAAATGCCTCGTAAAGAGCACGGCGCTTGCATTGTCGGTTGTAACTGTCATCCGAGATGCGAGCAAGAGCAGAACTTGTATCCATGGCAACGACTGTGGGAGGCGGTCTTTCGCCATGATTCCGAGTCCGGCGCCACAGCATAAAGGGCAGTCGCGACTGCTGCCTCTCGCTACAGAAGTGCCCAGAGAGGTACAGGCTGCATTCTTCTTTAAGATTCTTTTAAGGTAAAAGAGGTATTTTATCATTTTTCTTAACCTTCACACCGAAGGCATTCTCTCCCTAAAAAGAAGTGTAAAGTAATTTCAAAAATGGTTCTTAGAAGGTTTTATTTTGCTCAGATGCTTCCCCTGAGGCTGGACATACTACTTGGGACTACATATAAGGTCAAGTAGCAGTGTATTCGTTTTGAGTTCTTCCGGACAGATACCAGCTCTCGATTATTTATGCAATAAGCAGGCTTAGTCCTATAATACACTAGCTTTATGCTGGCGTATGTGTTTCCATAAACCAATTTTTCCCTATCTCACACTTTAGTATTTATAGAAATGAAAGTGTTATTGCTGACGATTAAATCTAGTAAGTGTAGAAAGGAGGATTTTAATGGTATCAAAGGCTTGCTCTGTCACCATGTCTCTCTTCTTATTCATCATTTCGCCCTTTTTTTACTTTTAAATCGCAAGAAAGATTATTTTCTGAAACCATTTCCTCTGTAATCCTTAGAAATTAAGAGAAAAGTAACAAAATCTTTTTATGCATAATTTCCGAAAGACAAAGTGGTTAGGGATCAAATGATACAAATTGTATTTCCTTTTTCTAAGGAAACCTTTATTGAGGAAAATATTCTTTCTTTTCCTCACCCACAATTGTTTCGACTGTTCAGGGAATTAAACTTTTAATTTAAGTTTCCGATTTCCCTAACAATCCTTTTCTCATTCTATGAAATCCTGGAGTCAGAAGAGATAACAATACACGGAACGCTGTTAGAAAGTATTATATTTTTAATGCCAAAAACAGAAATGCAAACAATGACTTTGTCAGGTCAATTCTGGAAAGCAAAATAATCTTTTCCTTTTTTGACAAACGAACATTTTCCTATATGAATAAATCTTAACTCTGTCAAAATTATACCTGTAAAAAAAAAAGCTTAATTGACTGAATCCGTGAAATTTAATCAAAAGCGACCCATGCAGGGGAGCATAAAACGGTTTTGCCCGATTCCTTCTTAGTGTTTTACGGTGTAAAAACGCAGTTTATACAACTGCTGTTCCTACTGAATGCATTTGACATCTTAGCAAAATTTCTCCTCAGAATTCATATTTAAGATGGGAAATACGGAAAATATTTAGTATGGAAATTTTTTTTTACATGTGGACTCTGGGGACATGCATTGTCTTTTTCCATAACCCTGCATAACGTCATCTTAACTCAGCTTTCTGGCCGGAATAGTGTGAACAGTACCAAGTGTAAAAGTTTCTTTTAAGTCAGAGTAAAGTACATGAAGAGGCTAAGACCACAGTTTCAGCGAAAAACAGGACTGGGTTCACATCACACGCTTCCGTTCCTTAAAGCCAGGACACCTCGGGAAACGAATTAAGCTCACTGGGTGTGTGACTCCCTCACTGGGAATATAGGGAGAGTAAAACCCGCCTTCCTCGGTGTAAAGATTGTGAGGATTGAAGTAAACATTACATACAAAATGCCTCGTAAAGAGCACGGCGCTTGCATTGTCGGGAGTAACTGTCATCCGAGATGCGAGCAAGAGCAGAGCTTGTATCCATGGCAACGACTGTGGGAGGCGGTCTTTCGCCATGATTCCGAGCCTGGCGCCGCAGCATAAAGGGCAGTCGCGACTGCTGCCTCTCGCTACAGAAGTGATCAGAGAGGTACAGGCTGCATTCTTCTTTAAGATTCTTTTAAGGAAAAAGAGGTATTTTATCATTTTTCTTAACCTTCACACCGAAGGCATTCTCTCCCTAAAAAGAAGTGTAAAGTAATTTCAAAAATGGTTCTTAGAAGGTTTATTTTGCTCGGATGCTTTCCCTGAGGCTGGGCATACTACTTGGGACTACATATAAGGTCAAGTAGCAGTGTATTCGTTTTGAGTTCTTCCGGACAGATACCAGCTCTCGATTATTTATGCAATAAGCAGGCTTAGTCCTATAATACACTAGCTTTATGCTGGCGTAAGTGTTTCCAGAAACCACTTTTTCATTATCTCACACTTTAGTATTTATAGAAATGAATGAGTTACTGCTAACGATTAAAACTAGTAAGTGTAGAAAGGAGGATTATAATGGTATCAAAGGCTTGCTCTGTCACCATGTCTCTCTTCTTATTCATCATTTCCCCCTTTTTTTACTTTTAAATCGCAAGAAAGATTATTTTCTGAAACCATTTACTCTGTAAGCCTTAGAAATTAAGAGAAAAGAAACAAAATCTTTTTATGCATAATTTCCGAAAGACAAAGTGGTTAGGGATCAAATGATACAAATTGTATTTCCTTTTTCTAAGGAAACCTTTATAGAGGAAAATATTCTTTCTTTTCCTCACTCACGATTGTTTCGACTGTTCAGGGAATAAAACCTTTAATTTAAGTTTCCGATTTCCCTAACAATCCTTTTCTCATTCTATGAAATCCTGGAGTCAGAAGAGATAAGAATACACGGAACGCTGTTAGAAAGTATTATATTTTTAATGCGAAAAACAAAAATGCAAACAATGACTTTGTCAGGTCAATTCTGGAAAGCAAAATAATCTTTTCCTTTTTTGACAAACGAACATTTTCCTATATGAATAAATCTTAACTCGGTCAAAATTATACCTGTTAAAATAAAAGCTTAATTGACTGAATCCGTGAAATTTAATCAAAAGCGACCCATGCAGGGGAGCATAAAACTTTTTTGCCCGATTCCTTCCTAGTGTTTTAGGGTGTAAAAACGCAGTTTGTACAACTGCTGTTCCTACTGAATGCATTTGACATCTTAGCAAAAGTTCTCTTCTCAGAATTCATATTTAAGATGGGAAATACGGAAAATATTTAGTATGGAAAATTTTTTTGACATGTGGACTCTGGGGACATGCATTGGCTTTTTCCATAACCCTGCATAACGTCATCTTGACTCAGATTTCTGGCCGGAATAGTGTGAACAGTACCAAGTGTAAAAGTTTCTTTTAAGTCAGAGTAAAGTACGTGAAGAGGCTAAGACCACAATTAAAGCGAAAGACAACACTGGGTTCACATCACACGCTTCCGTTCCTTAAAGCCAGGACACCTCGGGAAACGAATTAAGCTCACTGGGTGTGTGACTCCCTCACTGGGAATACAGGGAGAGTAAAACCCTCCTTCCTTGGTGTAAAGATTGTGAGGATTGAAGTAAACAATACATCCAAAATGCCTCGTAAGGAGCACGGCGCTTGCATTGTCGGGTGTAACTGTCATCCGAGATGCGAGCTTGAGCAGAGCTTGTATTCATGGCAACGACTGTGGGAGGCGGTCATTCGCCATGATTCCGAGCCTGGCGCCGCAGCATAAAGGGCAGTCGCGACTGCTGCCTCTCGCTACAGAAGTGCCCAGAGAGGTACAGGCTGCATTCTTCTTTAAGATTCTTTTAAGGAAAAAGTGTTATTTTATCATTTTTCTTAACCTTCACACCGAAGGCATTCTCTCCCTAAAAAGAAGTGTAAAGTATTTTCAAAAATGGTTCTTAGAAGGTTTATTTTGCTAGGATTCTTGCCCTGTGGCTGGGCGTTCTACTTGGGACAATATATAAGGTCAAGTAGCAGTGTATTCGTTTTGAGTTCTTCCGGACAGATACCAGCTCTCGATTATTTATGCAATAAGCAGGCTTAGTCCTATAATACACTAGCTTTATGCTGGCGTATGTGTTTCCATAAACGACTTTTTCCCTATCTCACTGTTTAGTATTTATAGAAATGAATGTGTTACTGCTGATGATTAAAACTAGTAAGTGTAGAAAGGAGGATTTTAATGGTATCAAAGGCTTGCTCTGTCACCATGTCTCTCTTCTTATTCATCATTTCCCCCTTTTTTTACTTTTAAATCGCAAGAAAGATTATTTTCTGAAACCATTTACTCTGTAAGCCTTAGAAATTAAGAGAAAAGAAACAAAATCTTTTTATGCATAATTTCCGAAAGACAAAGTGGTTAGGGATCAAATGATACAAATTGTATTTCCTTTTTCTAAGGAAACCTTTATAGAGGAAAATATTCTTTCTTTTCCTCACTCACGATTGTTTCGACTGTTCAGGGAATAAAACCTTTAATTTAAGTTTCCGATTTCCCTAACAATCCTTTTCTCATTCTATGAAATCCTGGAGTCAGAAGAGATAAGAATACACGGAACGCTGTTAGAAAGTATTATATTTTTAATGCGAAAAACAAAAATGCAAACAATGACTTTGTCAGGTCAATTCTGGAAAGCAAAATAATCTTTTCCTTTTTTGACAAACGAACATTTTCCTATATGAATAAATCTTAACTCGGTCAAAATTATACCTGTTAAAATAAAAGCTTAATTGACTGAATCCGTGAAATTTAATCAAAAGCGACCCATGCAGGGGAGCATAAAACGGTTTTGCCCGATTCCTTCCTAGTGTTTTAGGGTGTAAAAACGCAGTTTGTACAACTGCTGTTCCTACTGAATGCATTTGACATCTTAGCAAAAGTTCTCTTCTCAGAATTCATATTTAAGATGGGAAATACGGAAAATATTTAGTATGGAAAATTTTTTTGACATGTGGACTCTGGGGACATGCATTGGCTTTTTCCATAACCCTGCATAACGTCATCTTGACTCAGATTTCTGGCCGGAATAGTGTGAACAGTACCTAGTGTAAAAGTTTCTTTTAAGTCAGAGTAAAGTACGTGAAGAGGCTAAGACCACAATTAAAGCGAAAGACAACACTGGGTTCACATCACACGCTTCCGTTCCTTAAAGCCAGGACACCTCGGGAAACGAATTAAGCTCACTGGGTGTGTGACTCCCTCACTGGGAATATAGGGAGAGTAAAACCCTCCTTCCTTGGTGTAAAGATTGTGAGGATTGAAGTAAACAATACATCCAAAATGCCTCGTAAGGAGCACGGCGCTTGCATTGTCGGGTGTAACTGTCATCCGAGATGCGAGCTTGAGCAGAGCTTGTATTCATGGCAACGACTGTGGGAGGCGGTCATTCGCCATGATTCCGAGCCTGGCGCCGCAGCATAAAGGGCAGTCGCGACTGCTGCCTCTCGCTACAGAAGTGCCCAGAGAGGTACAGGCTGCATTCTTCTTTAAGATTCTTTTAAGGAAAAAGTGTTATTTTATCATTTTTCTTAACCTTCACACCGAAGGCATTCTCTCCCTAAAAAGAAGTGTAAAGTATTTTCAAAAATGGTTCTTAGAAGGTTTATTTTGCTAGGATTCTTGCCCTGTGGCTGGGCGTTCTACTTGGGACAATATATAAGGTCAAGTAGCAGTGTATTCGTTTTGAGTTCTTCCGGACAGATACCAGCTCTCGATTATTTATGCAATAAGCAGGCTTAGTCCTATAATACACTAGCTTTATGCTGGCGTATGTGTTTCCATAAACGACTTTTTCCCTATCTCACTGTTTAGTATTTATAGAAATGAATGTGTTACTGCTGATGATTAAAACTAGTAAGTGTAGAAAGGAGGATTTTAATGGTATCAAAGGCTTGCTCTGTCACCATGTCTCTCTTCTTATTCATCATTTCCATCTTTTTTTACTTTTAAATCGCAAGAAAGATTATTTTCTGAAACCATTTACTCTGTAAGCCTTAGAAATTAAGAGAAAAGAAACAAAATCTTTTTATGCATAATTTCCGAAAGACAAAGTGGTTAGGGATCAAATGATACAAATTGTATTTCCTTTTTCTAAGGAAACCTTTATAGAGGAAAATATTCTTTCTTTTCCTCACTCACGATTGTTTCGACTGTTCAGGGAATTAAACCTTTAATTTAAGTTTCCGATTTCCCTAACAATCCTTTTCTCATTCTATGAAATCCTGGAGTCAGAAGAGATAAGAATACACGGAACGCTGTTAGAAAGTATTATATTTTTAATGCGAAAAACAAAAATGCAAACAATGACTTTGTCAGGTCAATTCTGGAAAGCAAAATAATCTTTTCCTTTTTTGACAAACGAACATTTTCCTATATGAATAAATCTTAACTCGGTCAAAATTATACCTGTTAAAATAAAAGCTTAATTGACTGAATCCGTGAAATTTAATCAAAAGCGACCCATGCAGGGGAGCATAAAACGGTTTTGCCCGATTCCTTCCTAGTGTTTTAGGGTGTAAAAACGCAGTTTGTACAACTGCTGTTCCTACTGAATGCATTTGACATCTTAGCAAAAGTTCTCTTCTCAGAATTCATATTTAAGATGGGAAATACGGAAAATATTTAGTATGGAAAATTTTTTTGACATGTGGACTCTGGGGACATGCACTGGCTTTTTCCATAACCCTGCATAACGTCATCTTGACTCAGATTTCTGGCCGGAATAGTGTGAACAGTACCAAGTGTAAAAGTTTCTTTTAAGTCAGAGTAAAGTACGTGAAGAGGCTAAGACCACAATTAAAGCGAAAGACAACACTGGGTTCACATCACACGCTTCCGTTCCTTAAAGCCAGGACACCTCGGGAAACGAATTAAGCTCACTGGGTGTGTGACTCCCTCACTGGGAATATAGGGAGAGTAAAACCCTCCTTCCTTGGTGTAAAGATTGTGAGGATTGAAGTAAACAATACATCCAAAATGCCTCGTAAGGAGCACGGCGCTTGCATTGTCGGGTGTAACTGTCATCCGAGATGCGAGCTTGAGCAGAGCTTGTATTCATGGCAACGACTGTGGGAGGCGGTCATTCGCCATGATTCCGAGCCTGGCGCCGCAGCATAAAGGGCAGTCGCGACTGCTGCCTCTCGCTACAGAAGTGCCCAGAGAGGTACAGGCTGCATTCTTCTTTAAGATTCTTTTAAGGAAAAAGTGTTATTTTATCATTTTTCTTAACCTTCACACCGAAGGCATTCTCTCCCTAAAAAGAAGTGTAAAGTATTTTCAAAAATGGTTCTTAGAAGGTTTATTTTGCTAGGATTCTTGCCCTGTGGCTGGGCGTTCTACTTGGGACAATATATAAGGTCAAGTAGCAGTGTATTCGTTTTGAGTTCTTCCGGACAGATACCAGCTCTCGATTATTTATGCAATAAGCAGGCTTAGTCCTATAATACACTAGCTTTATGCTGGCGTATGTGTTTCCATAAACGACTTTTTCCCTATCTCACTGTTTAGTATTTATAGAAATGAATGTGTTACTGCTGATGATTAAAACTAGTAAGTGTAGAAAGGAGGATTTTAATGGTATCAAAGGCTTGCTCTGTCACCATGTCTCTCTTCTTATTCATCATTTCCCCCTTTTTTTACTTTTAAATCGCAAGAAAGATTATTTTCTGAAACCATTTACTCTGTAAGCCTTAGAAATTAAGAGAAAAGAAACAAAATCTTTTTATGCATAATTTCCGAAAGACAAAGTGGTTAGGGATCAAATGATACAAATTGTATTTCCTTTTTCTAAGGAAACCTTTATAGAGGAAAATATTCTTTCTTTTCCTCACTCACGATTGTTTCGACTGTTCAGGGAATTAAACCTTTAATTTAAGTTTCCGATTTCCCTAACAATCCTTTTCTCATTCTATGAAATCCTGGAGTCAGAAGAGATAAGAATACACGGAACGCTGTTAGAAAGTATTATATTTTTAATGCGAAAAACAAAAATGCAAACAATGACTTTGTCAGGTCAATTCTGGAAAGCAAAATAATCTTTTCCTTTTTTGACAAACGAACATTTTCCTATATGAATAAATCTTAACTCGGTCAAAATTATACCTGTTAAAATAAAAGCTTAATTGACTGAATCCGTGAAATTTAATCAAAAGCGACCCATGCAGGGGAGCATAAAACGGTTTTGCCCGATTCCTTCCTAGTGTTTTAGGGTGTAAAAACGCAGTTTGTACAACTGCTGTTCCTACTGAATGCATTTGACATCTTAGCAAAAGTTCTCTTCTCAGAATTCATATTTAAGATGGGAAATACGGAAAATATTTAGTATGGAAAATTTTTTTGACATGTGGACTCTGGGGACATGCACTGGCTTTTTCCATAACCCTGCATAACGTCATCTTGACTCAGATTTCTGGCCGGAATAGTGTGAACAGTACCAAGTGTAAAAGTTTCTTTTAAGTCAGAGTAAAGTACGTGAAGAGGCTAAGACCACAATTAAAGCGAAAGACAACACTGGGTTCACATCACACGCTTCCGTTCCTTAAAGCCAGGACACCTCGGGAAACGAATTAAGCTCACTGGGTGTGTGACTCCCTCACTGGGAATATAGGGAGAGTAAAACCCTCCTTCCTTGGTGTAAAGATTGTGAGGATTGAAGTAAACAATACATCCAAAATGCCTCGTAAGGAGCACGGCGCTTGCATTGTCGGGTGTAACTGTCATCCGAGATGCGAGCTTGAGCAGAGCTTGTATTCATGGCAACGACTGTGGGAGGCGGTCATTCGCCATGATTCCGAGCCTGGCGCCGCAGCATAAAGGGCAGTCGCGACTGCTGCCTCTCGCTACAGAAGTGCCCAGAGAGGTACAGGCTGCATTCTTCTTTAAGATTCTTTTAAGGAAAAAGTGTTATTTTATCATTTTTCTTAACCTTCACACCGAAGGCATTCTCTCCCTAAAAAGAAGTGTAAAGTATTTTCAAAAATGGTTCTTAGAAGGTTTATTTTGCTAGGATTCTTGCCCTGTGGCTGGGCGTTCTACTTGGGACAATATATAAGGTCAAGTAGCAGTGTATTCGTTTTGAGTTCTTCCGGACAGATACCAGCTCTCGATTATTTATGCAATAAGCAGGCTTAGTCCTATAATACACTAGCTTTATGCTGGCGTATGTGTTTCCATAAACGACTTTTTCCCTATCTCACTGTTTAGTATTTATAGAAATGAATGTGTTACTGCTGATGATTAAAACTAGTAAGTGTAGAAAGGAGGATTTTAATGGTATCAAAGGCTTGCTCTGTCACCATGTCTCTCTTCTTATTCATCATTTCCCCCTTTTTTTACTTTTAAATCGCAAGAAAGATTATTTTCTGAAACCATTTACTCTGTAAGCCTTAGAAATTAAGAGAAAAGAAACAAAATCTTTTTATGCATAATTTCCGAAAGACAAAGTGGTTAGGGATCAAATGATACAAATTGTATTTCCTTTTTCTAAGGAAACCTTTATAGAGGAAAATATTCTTTCTTTTCCTCACTCACGATTGTTTCGACTGTTCAGGGAATTAAACCTTTAATTTAAGTTTCCGATTTCCCTAACAATCCTTTTCTCATTCTATGAAATCCTGGAGTCAGAAGAGATAAGAATACACGGAACGCTGTTAGAAAGTATTATATTTTTAATGCGAAAAACAAAAATGCAAACAATGACTTTGTCAGGTCAATTCTGGAAAGCAAAATAATCTTTTCCTTTTTTGACAAACGAACATTTTCCTATATGAATAAATCTTAACTCGGTCAAAATTATACCTGTTAAAATAAAAGCTTAATTGACTGAATCCGTGAAATTTATTCAAGAGCGACCCATGCAGGGGAGCATAAAACGGTTTTGCCCGATTCCTTCCTAGTGTTTTAGGGTGTAAAAACGCAGTTTGTACAACTGCTGTTCCTACTGAATGCATTTGACATCTTAGCAAAAGTTCTCTTCTCAGAATTCATATTTAAGATGGGAAATACGGAAAATATTTAGTATGGAAAATTTTTTTGACATGTGGACTCTGGGGACATGCATTGGCTTTTTCCATAACCCTGCATAACGTCATCTTGACTCAGATTTCTGGCCGGAATAGTGTGAACAGTACCAAGTGTAAAAGTTTCTTTTAAGTCAGAGTAAAGTACGTGAAGAGGCTAAGACCACAATTAAAGCGAAAGACAACACTGGGTTCACATCACACGCTTCCGTTCCTTAAAGCCAGGACACCTCGGGAAACGAATTAAGCTCACTGGGTGTGTGACTCCCTCACTGGGAATACAGGGAGAGTAAAACCCTCCTTCCTTGGTGTAAAGATTGTGAGGATTGAAGTAAACAATACATCCAAAATGCCTCGTAAGGAGCACGGCGCTTGCATTGTCGGGTGTAACTGTCATCCGAGATGCGAGCTTGAGCAGAGCTTGTATTCATGGCAACGACTGTGGGAGGCGGTCATTCGCCATGATTCCGAGCCTGGCGCCGCAGCATAAAGGGCAGTCGCGACTGCTGCCTCTCGCTACAGAAGTGCCCAGAGAGGTACAGGCTGCATTCTTCTTTAAGATTCTTTTAAGGAAAAAGTGTTATTTTATCATTTTTCTTAACCTTCACACCGAAGGCATTCTCTCCCTAAAAAGAAGTGTAAAGTATTTTCAAAAATGGTTCTTAGAAGGTTTATTTTGCTAGGATTCTTGCCCTGTGGCTGGGCGTTCTACTTGGGACAATATATAAGGTCAAGTAGCAGTGTATTCGTTTTGAGTTCTTCCGGACAGATACCAGCTCTCGATTATTTATGCAATAAGCAGGCTTAGTCCTATAATACACTAGCTTTATGCTGGCGTATGTGTTTCCATAAACGACTTTTTCCCTATCTCACTGTTTAGTATTTATAGAAATGAATGTGTTACTGCTGATGATTAAAACTAGTAAGTGTAGAAAGGAGGATTTTAATGGTATCAAAGGCTTGCTCTGTCACCATGTCTCTCTTCTTATTCATCATTTCCCCCTTTTTTTACTTTTAAATCGCAAGAAAGATTATTTTCTGAAACCATTTACTCTGTAAGCCTTAGAAATTAAGAGAAAAGAAACAAAATCTTTTTATGCATAATTTCCGAAAGACAAAGTGGTTAGGGATCAAATGATACAAATTGTATTTCCTTTTTCTAAGGAAACCTTTATAGAGGAAAATATTCTTTCTTTTCCTCACTCACGATTGTTTCGACTGTTCAGGGAATAAAACCTTTAATTTAAGTTTCCGATTTCCCTAACAATCCTTTTCTCATTCTATGAAATCCTGGAGTCAGAAGAGATAAGAATACACGGAACGCTGTTAGAAAGTATTATATTTTTAATGCGAAAAACAAAAATGCAAACAATGACTTTGTCAGGTCAATTCTGGAAAGCAAAATAATCTTTTCCTTTTTTGACAAACGAACATTTTCCTATATGAATAAATCTTAACTCGGTCAAAATTATACCTGTTAAAATAAAAGCTTAATTGACTGAATCCGTGAAATTTAATCAAAAGCGACCCATGCAGGGGAGCATAAAACGGTTTTGCCCGATTCCTTCCTAGTGTTTTAGGGTGTAAAAACGCAGTTTGTACAACTGCTGTTCCTACTGAATGCATTTGACATCTTAGCAAAAGTTCTCTTCTCAGAATTCATATTTAAGATGGGAAATACGGAAAATATTTAGTATGGAAAATTTTTTTGACATGTGGACTCTGGGGACATGCATTGGCTTTTTCCATAACCCTGCATAACGTCATCTTGACTCAGATTTCTGGCCGGAATAGTGTGAACAGTACCTAGTGTAAAAGTTTCTTTTAAGTCAGAGTAAAGTACGTGAAGAGGCTAAGACCACAATTAAAGCGAAAGACAACACTGGGTTCACATCACACGCTTCCGTTCCTTAAAGCCAGGACACCTCGGGAAACGAATTAAGCTCACTGGGTGTGTGACTCCCTCACTGGGAATATAGGGAGAGTAAAACCCTCCTTCCTTGGTGTAAAGATTGTGAGGATTGAAGTAAACAATACATCCAAAATGCCTCGTAAGGAGCACGGCGCTTGCATTGTCGGGTGTAACTGTCATCCGAGATGCGAGCTTGAGCAGAGCTTGTATTCATGGCAACGACTGTGGGAGGCGGTCATTCGCCATGATTCCGAGCCTGGCGCCGCAGCATAAAGGGCAGTCGCGACTGCTGCCTCTCGCTACAGAAGTGCCCAGAGAGGTACAGGCTGCATTCTTCTTTAAGATTCTTTTAAGGAAAAAGTGTTATTTTATCATTTTTCTTAACCTTCACACCGAAGGCATTCTCTCCCTAAAAAGAAGTGTAAAGTATTTTCAAAAATGGTTCTTAGAAGGTTTATTTTGCTAGGATTCTTGCCCTGTGGCTGGGCGTTCTACTTGGGACAATATATAAGGTCAAGTAGCAGTGTATTCGTTTTGAGTTCTTCCGGACAGATACCAGCTCTCGATTATTTATGCAATAAGCAGGCTTAGTCCTATAATACACTAGCTTTATGCTGGCGTATGTGTTTCCATAAACGACTTTTTCCCTATCTCACTGTTTAGTATTTATAGAAATGAATGTGTTACTGCTGATGATTAAAACTAGTAAGTGTAGAAAGGAGGATTTTAATGGTATCAAAGGCTTGCTCTGTCACCATGTCTCTCTTCTTATTCATCATTTCCCCCTTTTTTTACTTTTAAATCGCAAGAAAGATTATTTTCTGAAACCATTTACTCTGTAAGCCTTAGAAATTAAGAGAAAAGAAACAAAATCTTTTTATGCATAATTTCCGAAAGACAAAGTGGTTAGGGATCAAATGATACAAATTGTATTTCCTTTTTCTAAGGAAACCTTTATAGAGGAAAATATTCTTTCTTTTCCTCACTCACGATTGTTTCGACTGTTCAGGGAATTAAACCTTTAATTTAAGTTTCCGATTTCCCTAACAATCCTTTTCTCATTCTATGAAATCCTGGAGTCAGAAGAGATAAGAATACACGGAACGCTGTTAGAAAGTATTATATTTTTAATGCGAAAAACAAAAATGCAAACAATGACTTTGTCAGGTCAATTCTGGAAAGCAAAATAATCTTTTCCTTTTTTGACAAACGAACATTTTCCTATATGAATAAATCTTAACTCGGTCAAAATTATACCTGTTAAAATAAAAGCTTAATTGACTGAATCCGTGAAATTTAATCAAAAGCGACCCATGCAGGGGAGCATAAAACGGTTTTGCCCGATTCCTTCCTAGTGTTTTAGGGTGTAAAAACGCAGTTTGTACAACTGCTGTTCCTACTGAATGCATTTGACATCTTAGCAAAAGTTCTCTTCTCAGAATTCATATTTAAGATGGGAAATACGGAAAATATTTAGTATGGAAAATTTTTTTGACATGTGGACTCTGGGGACATGCACTGGCTTTTTCCATAACCCTGCATAACGTCATCTTGACTCAGATTTCTGGCCGGAATAGTGTGAACAGTACCAAGTGTAAAAGTTTCTTTTAAGTCAGAGTAAAGTACGTGAAGAGGCTAAGACCACAATTAAAGCGAAAGACAACACTGGGTTCACATCACACGCTTCCGTTCCTTAAAGCCAGGACACCTCGGGAAACGAATTAAGCTCACTGGGTGTGTGACTCCCTCACTGGGAATATAGGGAGAGTAAAACCCTCCTTCCTTGGTGTAAAGATTGTGAGGATTGAAGTAAACAATACATCCAAAATGCCTCGTAAGGAGCACGGCGCTTGCATTGTCGGGTGTAACTGTCATCCGAGATGCGAGCTTGAGCAGAGCTTGTATTCATGGCAACGACTGTGGGAGGCGGTCATTCGCCATGATTCCGAGCCTGGCGCCGCAGCATAAAGGGCAGTCGCGACTGCTGCCTCTCGCTACAGAAGTGCCCAGAGAGGTACAGGCTGCATTCTTCTTTAAGATTCTTTTAAGGAAAAAGTGTTATTTTATCATTTTTCTTAACCTTCACACCGAAGGCATTCTCTCCCTAAAAAGAAGTGTAAAGTATTTTCAAAAATGGTTCTTAGAAGGTTTATTTTGCTAGGATTCTTGCCCTGTGGCTGGGCGTTCTACTTGGGACAATATATAAGGTCAAGTAGCAGTGTATTCGTTTTGAGTTCTTCCGGACAGATACCAGCTCTCGATTATTTATGCAATAAGCAGGCTTAGTCCTATAATACACTAGCTTTATGCTGGCGTATGTGTTTCCATAAACGACTTTTTCCCTATCTCACTGTTTAGTATTTATAGAAATGAATGTGTTACTGCTGATGATTAAAACTAGTAAGTGTAGAAAGGAGGATTTTAATGGTATCAAAGGCTTGCTCTGTCACCATGTCTCTCTTCTTATTCATCATTTCCCCCTTTTTTTACTTTTAAATCGCAAGAAAGATTATTTTCTGAAACCATTTACTCTGTAAGCCTTAGAAATTAAGAGAAAAGAAACAAAATCTTTTTATGCATAATTTCCGAAAGACAAAGTGGTTAGGGATCAAATGATACAAATTGTATTTCCTTTTTCTAAGGAAACCTTTATAGAGGAAAATATTCTTTCTTTTCCTCACTCACGATTGTTTCGACTGTTCAGGGAATTAAACCTTTAATTTAAGTTTCCGATTTCCCTAACAATCCTTTTCTCATTCTATGAAATCCTGGAGTCAGAAGAGATAAGAATACACGGAACGCTGTTAGAAAGTATTATATTTTTAATGCGAAAAACAAAAATGCAAACAATGACTTTGTCAGGTCAATTCTGGAAAGCAAAATAATCTTTTCCTTTTTTGACAAACGAACATTTTCCTATATGAATAAATCTTAACTCGGTCAAAATTATACCTGTTAAAATAAAAGCTTAATTGACTGAATCCGTGAAATTTAATCAAAAGCGACCCATGCAGGGGAGCATAAAACGGTTTTGCCCGATTCCTTCCTAGTGTTTTAGGGTGTAAAAACGCAGTTTGTACAACTGCTGTTCCTACTGAATGCATTTGACATCTTAGCAAAAGTTCTCTTCTCAGAATTCATATTTAAGATGGGAAATACGGAAAATATTTAGTATGGAAAATTTTTTTGACATGTGGACTCTGGGGACATGCACTGGCTTTTTCCATAACCCTGCATAACGTCATCTTGACTCAGATTTCTGGCCGGAATAGTGTGAACAGTACCAAGTGTAAAAGTTTCTTTTAAGTCAGAGTAAAGTACGTGAAGAGGCTAAGACCACAATTAAAGCGAAAGACAACACTGGGTTCACATCACACGCTTCCGTTCCTTAAAGCCAGGACACCTCGGGAAACGAATTAAGCTCACTGGGTGTGTGACTCCCTCACTGGGAATATAGGGAGAGTAAAACCCTCCTTCCTTGGTGTAAAGATTGTGAGGATTGAAGTAAACAATACATCCAAAATGCCTCGTAAGGAGCACGGCGCTTGCATTGTCGGGTGTAACTGTCATCCGAGATGCGAGCTTGAGCAGAGCTTGTATTCATGGCAACGACTGTGGGAGGCGGTCATTCGCCATGATTCCGAGCCTGGCGCCGCAGCATAAAGGGCAGTCGCGACTGCTGCCTCTCGCTACAGAAGTGCCCAGAGAGGTACAGGCTGCATTCTTCTTTAAGATTCTTTTAAGGAAAAAGTGTTATTTTATCATTTTTCTTAACCTTCACACCGAAGGCATTCTCTCCCTAAAAAGAAGTGTAAAGTATTTTCAAAAATGGTTCTTAGAAGGTTTATTTTGCTAGGATTCTTGCCCTGTGGCTGGGCGTTCTACTTGGGACAATATATAAGGTCAAGTAGCAGTGTATTCGTTTTGAGTTCTTCCGGACAGATACCAGCTCTCGATTATTTATGCAATAAGCAGGCTTAGTCCTATAATACACTAGCTTTATGCTGGCGTATGTGTTTCCATAAACGACTTTTTCCCTATCTCACTGTTTAGTATTTATAGAAATGAATGTGTTACTGCTGATGATTAAAACTAGTAAGTGTAGAAAGGAGGATTTTAATGGTATCAAAGGCTTGCTCTGTCACCATGTCTCTCTTCTTATTCATCATTTCCCCCTTTTTTTACTTTTAAATCGCAAGAAAGATTATTTTCTGAAACCATTTACTCTGTAAGCCTTAGAAATTAAGAGAAAAGAAACAAAATCTTTTTATGCATAATTTCCGAAAGACAAAGTGGTTAGGGATCAAATGATACAAATTGTATTTCCTTTTTCTAAGGAAACCTTTATAGAGGAAAATATTCTTTCTTTTCCTCACTCACGATTGTTTCGACTGTTCAGGGAATTAAACCTTTAATTTAAGTTTCCGATTTCCCTAACAATCCTTTTCTCATTCTATGAAATCCTGGAGTCAGAAGAGATAAGAATACACGGAACGCTGTTAGAAAGTATTATATTTTTAATGCGAAAAACAAAAATGCAAACAATGACTTTGTCAGGTCAATTCTGGAAAGCAAAATAATCTTTTCCTTTTTTGACAAACGAACATTTTCCTATATGAATAAATCTTAACTCGGTCAAAATTATACCTGTTAAAATAAAAGCTTAATTGACTGAATCCGTGAAATTTATTCAAGAGCGACCCATGCAGGGGAGCATAAAACGGTTTTGCCCGATTCCTTCCTAGTGTTTTAGGGTGTAAAAACGCAGTTTGTACAACTGCTGTTCCTACTGAATGCATTTGACATCTTAGCAAAAGTTCTCTTCTCAGAATTCATATTTAAGATGGGAAATACGGAAAATATTTAGTATGGAAAATTTTTTTGACATGTGGACTCTGGGGACATGCATTGGCTTTTTCCATAACCCTGCATAACGTCATCTTGACTCAGATTTCTGGCCGGAATAGTGTGAACAGTACCAAGTGTAAAAGTTTCTTTTAAGTCAGAGTAAAGTACGTGAAGAGGCTAAGACCACAATTAAAGCGAAAGACAACACTGGGTTCACATCACACGCTTCCGTTCCTTAAAGCCAGGACAACTCGGGAAACGAATTAAGCTCACTGGGTGTGTGACTCCCTCACTGGGAATATAGGGAGAGTAAAACCCTCCTTCCTTGGTGTAAAGATTGTGAGGATTGAAGTAAACAATACATCCAAAATGCCTCGTAAGGAGCACGGCGCTTGCATTGTCGGGTGTAACTGTCATCCGAGATGCGAGCTTGAGCAGAGCTTGTATTCATGGCAACGACTGTGGGAGGCGGTCATTCGCCATGATTCCGAGCCTGGCGCCGCAGCATAAAGGGCAGTCGCGACTGCTGCCTCTCGCTACAGAAGTGCCCAGAGAGGTACAGGCTGCATTCTTCTTTAAGATTCTTTTAAGGAAAAAGTGTTATTTTATCATTTTTCTTAACCTTCACACCGAAGGCATTCTCTCCCTAAAAAGAAGTGTAAAGTATTTTCAAAAATGGTTCTTAGCAGGTTTATTTTGCTAGGATTCTTGCCCTGTGGCTGGGCGTTCTACTTGGGACAATATATAAGGTCAAGTAGCAGTGTATTCGTTTTGAGTTCTTCCGGACAGATACCAGCTCTCGATTATTTATGCAATAAGCAGGCTTAGTCCTATAATACACTAGCTTTATGCTGGCGTATGTGTTTCCATAAACGACTTTTTCCCTATCTCACTGTTTAGTATTTATAGAAATGAATGTGTTACTGCTGATGATTAAAACTAGTAAGTGTAGAAAGGAGGATTTTAATGGTATCAAAGGCTTGCTCTGTCACCATGTCTCTCTTCTTATTCATCATTTCCCCCTTTTTTTACTTTTAAATCGCAAGAAAGATTATTTTCTGAAACCATTTACTCTGTAAGCCTTAGAAATTAAGAGAAAAGAAACAAAATCTTTTTATGCATAATTTCCGAAAGACAAAGTGGTTAGGGATCAAATGATACAAATTGTATTTCCTTTTTCTAAGGAAACCTTTATAGAGGAAAATATTCTTTCTTTTCCTCACTCACGATTGTTTCGACTGTTCAGGGAATTAAACCTTTAATTTAAGTTTCCGATTTCCCTAACAATCCTTTTCTCATTCTATGAAATCCTGGAGTCAGAAGAGATAAGAATACACGGAACGCTGTTAGAAAGTATTATATTTTTAATGCGAAAAACAAAAATGCAAACAATGACTTTGTCAGGTCAATTCTGGAAAGCAAAATAATCTTTTCCTTTTTTGACAAACGAACATTTTCCTATATGAATAAATCTTAACTCGGTCAAAATTATACCTGTTAAAATAAAAGCTTAATTGACTGAATCCGTGAAATTTAATCAAAAGCGACCCATGCAGGGGAGCATAAAACGGTTTTGCCCGATTCCTTCCTAGTGTTTTAGGGTGTAAAAACGCAGTTTGTACAACTGCTGTTCCTACTGAATGCATTTGACATCTTAGCAAAAGTTCTCTTCTCAGAATTCATATTTAAGATGGGAAATACGGAAAATATTTAGTATGGAAAATTTTTTTGACATGTGGACTCTGGGGACATGCACTGGCTTTTTCCATAACCCTGCATAACGTCATCTTGACTCAGATTTCTGGCCGGAATAGTGTGAACAGTACCAAGTGTAAAAGTTTCTTTTAAGTCAGAGTAAAGTACGTGAAGAGGCTAAGACCACAATTAAAGCGAAAGACAACACTGGGTTCACATCACACGCTTCCGTTCCTTAAAGCCAGGACACCTCGGGAAACGAATTAAGCTCACTGGGTGTGTGACTCCCTCACTGGGAATATAGGGAGAGTAAAACCCTCCTTCCTTGGTGTAAAGATTGTGAGGATTGAAGTAAACAATACATCCAAAATGCCTCGTAAGGAGCACGGCGCTTGCATTGTCGGGTGTAACTGTCATCCGAGATGCGAGCTTGAGCAGAGCTTGTATTCATGGCAACGACTGTGGGAGGCGGTCATTCGCCATGATTCCGAGCCTGGCGCCGCAGCATAAAGGGCAGTCGCGACTGCTGCCTCTCGCTACAGAAGTGCCCAGAGAGGTACAGGCTGCATTCTTCTTTAAGATTCTTTTAAGGAAAAAGTGTTATTTTATCATTTTTCTTAACCTTCACACCGAAGGCATTCTCTCCCTAAAAAGAAGTGTAAAGTATTTTCAAAAATGGTTCTTAGCAGGTTTATTTTGCTAGGATTCTTGCCCTGTGGCTGGGCGTTCTACTTGGGACAATATATAAGGTCAAGTAGCAGTGTATTCGTTTTGAGTTCTTCCGGACAGATACCAGCTCTCGATTATTTATGCAATAAGCAGGCTTAGTCCTATAATACACTAGCTTTATGCTGGCGTATGTGTTTCCATAAACGACTTTTTCCCTATCTCACTGTTTAGTATTTATAGAAATGAATGTGTTACTGCTGATGATTAAAACTAGTAAGTGTAGAAAGGAGGATTTTAATGGTATCAAAGGCTTGCTCTGTCACCATGTCTCTCTTCTTATTCATCATTTCCCCCTTTTTTTACTTTTAAATCGCAAGAAAGATTATTTTCTGAAACCATTTACTCTGTAAGCCTTAGAAATTAAGAGAAAAGAAACAAAATCTTTTTATGCATAATTTCCGAAAGACAAAGTGGTTAGGGATCAAATGATACAAATTGTATTTCCTTTTTCTAAGGAAACCTTTATAGAGGAAAATATTCTTTCTTTTCCTCACTCACGATTGTTTCGACTGTTCAGGGAATTAAACCTTTAATTTAAGTTTCCGATTTCCCTAACAATCCTTTTCTCATTCTATGAAATCCTGGAGTCAGAAGAGATAAGAATACACGGAACGCTGTTAGAAAGTATTATATTTTTAATGCGAAAAACAAAAATGCAAACAATGACTTTGTCAGGTCAATTCTGGAAAGCAAAATAATCTTTTCCTTTTTTGACAAACGAACATTTTCCTATATGAATAAATCTTAACTCGGTCAAAATTATACCTGTTAAAATAAAAGCTTAATTGACTGAATCCGTGAAATTTAATCAAAAGCGACCCATGCAGGGGAGCATAAAACGGTTTTGCCCGATTCCTTCCTAGTGTTTTAGGGTGTAAAAACGCAGTTTGTACAACTGCTGTTCCTACTGAATGCATTTGACATCTTAGCAAAAGTTCTCTTCTCAGAATTCATATTTAAGATGGGAAATACGGAAAATATTTAGTATGGAAAATTTTTTTGACATGTGGACTCTGGGGACATGCACTGGCTTTTTCCATAACCCTGCATAACGTCATCTTGACTCAGATTTCTGGCCGGAATAGTGTGAACAGTACCAAGTGTAAAAGTTTCTTTTAAGTCAGAGTAAAGTACGTGAAGAGGCTAAGACCACAATTAAAGCGAAAGACAACACTGGGTTCACATCACACGCTTCCGTTCCTTAAAGCCAGGACACCTCGGGAAACGAATTAAGCTCACTGGGTGTGTGACTCCCTCACTGGGAATATAGGGAGAGTAAAACCCTCCTTCCTTGGTGTAAAGATTGTGAGGATTGAAGTAAACAATACATCCAAAATGCCTCGTAAGGAGCACGGCGCTTGCATTGTCGGGTGTAACTGTCATCCGAGATGCGAGCTTGAGCAGAGCTTGTATTCATGGCAACGACTGTGGGAGGCGGTCATTCGCCATGATTCCGAGCCTGGCGCCGCAGCATAAAGGGCAGTCGCGACTGCTGCCTCTCGCTACAGAAGTGCCCAGAGAGGTACAGGCTGCATTCTTCTTTAAGATTCTTTTAAGGAAAAAGTGTTATTTTATCATTTTTCTTAACCTTCACACCGAAGGCATTCTCTCCCTAAAAAGAAGTGTAAAGTATTTTCAAAAATGGTTCTTAGCAGGTTTATTTTGCTAGGATTCTTGCCCTGTGGCTGGGCGTTCTACTTGGGACAATATATAAGGTCAAGTAGCAGTGTATTCGTTTTGAGTTCTTCCGGACAGATACCAGCTCTCGATTATTTATGCAATAAGCAGGCTTAGTCCTATAATACACTAGCTTTATGCTGGCGTATGTGTTTCCATAAACGACTTTTTCCCTATCTCACTGTTTAGTATTTATAGAAATGAATGTGTTACTGCTGATGATTAAAACTAGTAAGTGTAGAAAGGAGGATTTTAATGGTATCAAAGGCTTGCTCTGTCACCATGTCTCTCTTCTTATTCATCATTTCCCCCTTTTTTTACTTTTAAATCGCAAGAAAGATTATTTTCTGAAACTATTTACTCTGTAAGCCTTAGAAATTAAGAGAAAAGAAACAAAATCTTTTTATGCATAATTTCCGAAAGACAAAGTGGTTAGGGATCAAATGATACAAATTGTATTTCCTTTTTCTAAGGAAACCTTTATAGAGGAAAATATTCTTTCTTTTCCTCACTCACGATTGTTTCGACTGTTCAGGGAATTAAACCTTTAATTTAAGTTTCCGATTTCCCTAACAATCCTTTTCTCATTCTATGAAATCCTGGAGTCAGAAGAGATAAGAATACACGGAACGCTGTTAGAAAGTATTATATTTTTAATGCGAAAAACAAAAATGCAAACAATGACTTTGTCAGGTCAATTCTGGAAAGCAAAATAATCTTTTCCTTTTTTGACAAACGAACATTTTCCTATATGAATAAATCTTAACTCGGTCAAAATTATACCTGTTAAAATAAAAGCTTAATTGACTGAATCCGTGAAATTTAATCAAAAGCGACCCATGCAGGGGAGCATAAAACGGTTTTGCCCGATTCCTTCCTAGTGTTTTAGGGTGTAAAAACGCAGTTTGTACAACTGCTGTTCCTACTGAATGCATTTGACATCTTAGCAAAAGTTCTCTTCTCAGAATTCATATTTAAGATGGGAAATACGGAAAATATTTAGTATGGAAAATTTTTTTGACATGTGGACTCTGGGGACATGCACTGGCTTTTTCCATAACCCTGCATAACGTCATCTTGACTCAGATTTCTGGCCGGAATAGTGTGAACAGTACCAAGTGTAAAAGTTTCTTTTTTTTTTTTTTTTTTTTTTTTAATTATTATTTTTTATTGAAGGGTAGTTGACACACAGTATTACATTACATGAGTTTCAAGTGTACAACACAGTGGTAGAACATTTATATACATAATTCTAGGTTCCAGCTATCACCCTACCAGGCTGTTACAATATCTTGACTATATTCCTTATGCTATACCTTACATCCCGGTTACTAATTTCTTTTACCATTGGAAGTCTGTCCTTTTTTTTTTTTTTTTTTTTTTTTTTTTTTGTGAGGGCATCTCTCATATTTATTGATCAAATGGTTCTTAACGACAATAAAATTCTGTATAGGGGAGTCAATGCTCAATGCACAATCATTATTCCACCCCAAGCCTAATTTTCGTCAGTCTCCAATCTTCTGAGGCATAACAAACAAGTTTTTACATGTAGAACAAATTCTTACATAATGAATAAGTTACATAGTGAACAGTACAAGGGCAGTCATCACAGAAACTTTCGGTTTTGCTCATGCATTATGAACTATAAACAGTCAGTTCAAATATGAATACTCATTTGGTTTTTATACTTGATTTATATGTGGATACCACATTTCTCTCTTTATTATTATTATTTTTAATAAAATGCTGAAGTGGTAGGTAGATACAAGGTAAAGGTAGAAAACAAAGTTTAGTGTTGTAAGAGAGCACATGTAGATGATCAGGTGTGTGCCTGTAGACTATGTGTTAATCCAAGCTAGACCAGGGCAATAAAACATCCACGTATGCAGAAGATTTCTCTCAGAACGGGGGGGTGAGGTTCTTAGCCTCACCTCTGTTGATCCCCAATTTCTCACCTGATGACCCCCCTGCGACTGTGCCTGTCTTAGGTTGTTCCTCCCTTGAGGAATCTTACCCGTCTCTGGCTAACCAGTCATCTTCCGGGGCCATACAGGGAAATGTGAAGTTGGTAAGTGAGAGAGAAGCCTTATTGTTTGAAAAAGTTAGCTTTTTACTTCTTTGCATATTTATGCCCTGTGGCTTCTATGCCCAGCATTTGTCTTGAGGTATCTTTACCACTTGGAAGAATTATGATACTCGGTAAATTTGATATGAGGCACGAATTCTATTTAAGGGTTGTAATTAGGAAGGAAGAAGAAAAGCTATAGAAGTAGCAGGCGGAAGAAAACATGGGAAGATTGATTATTTCTTTGATATATCTTCTTGTAGAGTAACTTCAGCATGGATAGCTTTTAAGCTACTACTTAAATTGCACACACACATTAACATAATAGGAGTATAGTTACATAACCAAAGCATATCTGTAATTACCAGCCATCTGCAGTGAAACCAAGAAAACCAGTTAGGCACCTTAGGCATTTGTGAAAACTTATCTATGATATGGTGGATATTGTCCAAATGAACTTGAACAGTCTGAGAGAAATCAGACAAATTAAAACAACCCATTCCTGGGGACTGTTCACATGCCATATGTTCTTTTAACAATAAATAGTTTGTAGTTGTAAGACTTTGGAGCGCTACAATTTGCACTTCTCCAAATTCTTGGTTGAGTTCCAACAGTATAGATCCAGTCCAATTTTGTTGTTTTACTGTATGCACAGGCCAGCTTAGATATCTCCTTCCTCATTCCCATGGCAGGTCCAGGAACTGGTGGGATGAGTGCATCTACAGCTGTAGCAGTGCGTGGATCTTTGTTGGGGTTTTTTGATGATCATCTTCTGGCATGAGTCTTCCAGAGGGTGCAGATGTTGGAAGTTCTTTTTCAAATCGTATCTTAGTTCATTTTCGGGGTAGCCCAATTAGGCTTTGATCCTCTGTATAAACACAAACAGACCCTTTGCCTACACTTTTATATGCCCTTTATACCCTTGTGTAGAACTCGTTGGAGGTTACCACACAGGAACTGCCCTTTTTTTTTTTTTTTTTTTTTTTTTTTTTTTTTTTTTTGCTATCACTAATCTACACTTACATGACGAATATTATGTTTACTAGGCTCTCCCCTATACCAGGTCTCCCCTATAAACCCCTTTACAGTCACTGTCCATCAGCATAGCAAAATGTTGTAGAATCACTACTTGCCTTCTCTGTGTTGTACAGCCCTCCCTTTTCTCCTACCCCCCCATGCATGTTAATCTTAATACCCCCCTACTTCTCCCCCCCTTATCCCTCCCTACCCACCCATCCTCCCCAGTCCCTTTCCCTTTGGTACCTGTTAGTCCATTCTTGAGTTCTGTGATTCTGCTGCTGTTTTGTTCCTTCAGTTTTTCCTTTGTTCTTATATTCCACAGATAAGTGAAATCATTTGGTATTTCTCTTTCTCCGCTTGGCTTGTTTCACTGAGCATAATACCCTCCAGCTCCATCCATGTTGCTGCAAATGATTGGATTTGCCCTTTTCTTATAGCTGAGTAGTATTCCATTGTGTATATGTACCACATCTTCTTTATCCATTCATCTATTGATGGACATTTAGGTTGCTTCCAATTCTTGGCTATTGTAAATAGTGCTGCAATAAACATAGGGGTGCATCTGTCTTTCTCAAACTTGATTGCTGCATTCTTAGGGTAAATTCCTAGGAGTGCAATTCCTGGGTCAAATGGTAAGTCTGTTTTGAGCATTTTGATGTACCTCCATACTGCTTTCCACAATGGTTGAACTAACTTACATTCCCACCAGCAGTGTAGGAGGGTTCCCCTTTCTCCACAGCCTCGCCAACATTTGTTGTTGTTTGTCTTTTGGATGGCAGCCATCCTTACTGGTGTGAGGAAAAAGTTTCTTTTAAGTCAGAGTAAAGTACGTGAAGAGGCTAAGACCACAATTAAAGCGAAAGACAACACTGGGTTCACATCACACGCTTCCGTTCCTTAAAGCCAGGACACCTCGGGAAACGAATTAAGCTCACTGGGTGTGTGACTCCCTCACTGGGAATATAGGGAGAGTAAAACCCTCCTTCCTTGGTGTAAAGATTGTGAGGATTGAAGTAAACAATACATCCAAAATGCCTCGTAAGGAGCACGGCGCTTGCATTGTCGGGTGTAACTGTCATCCGAGATGCGAGCTTGAGCAGAGCTTGTATTCATGGCAACGACTGTGGGAGGCGGTCATTCGCCATGATTCCGAGCCTGGCGCCGCAGCATAAAGGGCAGTCGCGACTGCTGCCTCTCGCTACAGAAGTGCCCAGAGAGGTACAGGCTGCATTCTTCTTTAAGATTCTTTTAAGGAAAAAGTGTTATTTTATCATTTTTCTTAACCTTCACACCGAAGGCATTCTCTCCCTAAAAAGAAGTGTAAAGTATTTTCAAAAATGGTTCTTAGAAGGTTTATTTTGCTAGGATTCTTGCCCTGTGGCTGGGCGTTCTACTTGGGACAATATATAAGGTCAAGTAGCAGTGTATTCGTTTTGAGTTCTTCCGGACAGATACCAGCTCTCGATTATTTATGCAATAAGCAGGCTTAGTCCTATAATACACTAGCTTTATGCTGGCGTATGTGTTTCCATAAACGACTTTTTCCCTATCTCACTGTTTAGTATTTATAGAAATGAATGTGTTACTGCTGATGATTAAAACTAGTAAGTGTAGAAAGGAGGATTTTAATGGTATCAAAGGCTTGCTCTGTCACCATGTCTCTCTTCTTATTCATCATTTCCCCCTTTTTTTACTTTTAAATCGCAAGAAAGATTATTTTCTGAAACCATTTACTCTGTAAGCCTTAGAAATTAAGAGAAAAGAAACAAAATCTTTTTATGCATAATTTCCGAAAGACAAAGTGGTTAGGGATCAAATGATACAAATTGTATTTCCTTTTTCTAAGGAAACCTTTATAGAGGAAAATATTCTTTCTTTTCCTCACTCACGATTGTTTCGACTGTTCAGGGAATTAAACCTTTAATTTAAGTTTCCGATTTCCCTAACAATCCTTTTCTCATTCTATGAAATCCTGGAGTCAGAAGAGATAAGAATACACGGAACGCTGTTAGAAAGTATTATATTTTTAATGCGAAAAACAAAAATGCAAACAATGACTTTGTCAGGTCAATTCTGGAAAGCAAAATAATCTTTTCCTTTTTTGACAAACGAACATTTTCCTATATGAATAAATCTTAACTCGGTCAAAATTATACCTGTTAAAATAAAAGCTTAATTGACTGAATCCGTGAAATTTATTCAAGAGCGACCCATGCAGGGGAGCATAAAACGGTTTTGCCCGATTCCTTCCTAGTGTTTTAGGGTGTAAAAACGCAGTTTGTACAACTGCTGTTCCTACTGAATGCATTTGACATCTTAGCAAAAGTTCTCTTCTCAGAATTCATATTTAAGATGGGAAATACGGAAAATATTTAGTATGGAAAATTTTTTTGACATGTGGACTCTGGGGACATGCATTGGCTTTTTCCATAACCCTGCATAACGTCATCTTGACTCAGATTTCTGGCCGGAATAGTGTGAACAGTACCAAGTGTAAAAGTTTCTTTTAAGTCAGAGTAAAGTACGTGAAGAGGCTAAGACCACAATTAAAGCGAAAGACAACACTGGGTTCACATCACACGCTTCCGTTCCTTAAAGCCAGGACAACTCGGGAAACGAATTAAGCTCACTGGGTGTGTGACTCCCTCACTGGGAATATAGGGAGAGTAAAACCCTCCTTCCTTGGTGTAAAGATTGTGAGGATTGAAGTAAACAATACATCCAAAATGCCTCGTAAGGAGCACGGCGCTTGCATTGTCGGGTGTAACTGTCATCCGAGATGCGAGCTTGAGCAGAGCTTGTATTCATGGCAACGACTGTGGGAGGCGGTCATTCGCCATGATTCCGAGCCTGGCGCCGCAGCATAAAGGGCAGTCGCGACTGCTGCCTCTCGCTACAGAAGTGCCCAGAGAGGTACAGGCTGCATTCTTCTTTAAGATTCTTTTAAGGAAAAAGTGTTATTTTATCATTTTTCTTAACCTTCACACCGAAGGCATTCTCTCCCTAAAAAGAAGTGTAAAGTATTTTCAAAAATGGTTCTTAGAAGGTTTATTTTGCTAGGATTCTTGCCCTGTGGCTGGGCGTTCTACTTGGGACAATATATAAGGTCAAGTAGCAGTGTATTCGTTTTGAGTTCTTCCGGACAGATACCAGCTCTCGATTATTTATGCAATAAGCAGGCTTAGTCCTATAATACACTAGCTTTATGCTGGCGTATGTGTTTCCATAAACGACTTTTTCCCTATCTCACTGTTTAGTATTTATAGAAATGAATGTGTTACTGCTGATGATTAAAACTAGTAAGTGTAGAAAGGAGGATTTTAATGGTATCAAAGGCTTGCTCTGTCACCATGTCTCTCTTCTTATTCATCATTTCCCCCTTTTTTTACTTTTAAATCGCAAGAAAGATTATTTTCTGAAACCATTTACTCTGTAAGCCTTAGAAATTAAGAGAAAAGAAACAAAATCTTTTTATGCATAATTTCCGAAAGACAAAGTGGTTAGGGATCAAATGATACAAATTGTATTTCCTTTTTCTAAGGAAACCTTTATAGAGGAAAATATTCTTTCTTTTCCTCACTCACGATTGTTTCGACTGTTCAGGGAATTAAACCTTTAATTTAAGTTTCCGATTTCCCTAACAATCCTTTTCTCATTCTATGAAATCCTGGAGTCAGAAGAGATAAGAATACACGGAACGCTGTTAGAAAGTATTATATTTTTAATGCGAAAAACAAAAATGCAAACAATGACTTTGTCAGGTCAATTCTGGAAAGCAAAATAATCTTTTCCTTTTTTGACAAACGAACATTTTCCTATATGAATAAATCTTAACTCGGTCAAAATTATACCTGTTAAAATAAAAGCTTAATTGACTGAATCCGTGAAATTTAATCAAAAGCGACCCATGCAGGGGAGCATAAAACGGTTTTGCCCGATTCCTTCCTAGTGTTTTAGGGTGTAAAAACGCAGTTTGTACAACTGCTGTTCCTACTGAATGCATTTGACATCTTAGCAAAAGTTCTCTTCTCAGAATTCATATTTAAGATGGGAAATACGGAAAATATTTAGTATGGAAAATTTTTTTGACATGTGGACTCTGGGGACATGCACTGGCTTTTTCCATAACCCTGCATAACGTCATCTTGACTCAGATTTCTGGCCGGAATAGTGTGAACAGTACCAAGTGTAAAAGTTTCTTTTAAGTCAGAGTAAAGTACGTGAAGAGGCTAAGACCACAATTAAAGCGAAAGACAACACTGGGTTCACATCACACGCTTCCGTTCCTTAAAGCCAGGACACCTCGGGAAACGAATTAAGCTCACTGGGTGTGTGACTCCCTCACTGGGAATATAGGGAGAGTAAAACCCTCCTTCCTTGGTGTAAAGATTGTGAGGATTGAAGTAAACAATACATCCAAAATGCCTCGTAAGGAGCACGGCGCTTGCATTGTCGGGTGTAACTGTCATCCGAGATGCGAGCTTGAGCAGAGCTTGTATTCATGGCAACGACTGTGGGAGGCGGTCATTCGCCATGATTCCGAGCCTGGCGCCGCAGCATAAAGGGCAGTCGCGACTGCTGCCTCTCGCTACAGAAGTGCCCAGAGAGGTACAGGCTGCATTCTTCTTTAAGATTCTTTTAAGGAAAAAGTGTTATTTTATCATTTTTCTTAACCTTCACACCGAAGGCATTCTCTCCCTAAAAAGAAGTGTAAAGTATTTTCAAAAATGGTTCTTAGCAGGTTTATTTTGCTAGGATTCTTGCCCTGTGGCTGGGCGTTCTACTTGGGACAATATATAAGGTCAAGTAGCAGTGTATTCGTTTTGAGTTCTTCCGGACAGATACCAGCTCTCGATTATTTATGCAATAAGCAGGCTTAGTCCTATAATACACTAGCTTTATGCTGGCGTATGTGTTTCCATAAACGACTTTTTCCCTATCTCACTGTTTAGTATTTATAGAAATGAATGTGTTACTGCTGATGATTAAAACTAGTAAGTGTAGAAAGGAGGATTTTAATGGTATCAAAGGCTTGCTCTGTCACCATGTCTCTCTTCTTATTCATCATTTCCCCCTTTTTTTACTTTTAAATCGCAAGAAAGATTATTTTCTGAAACCATTTACTCTGTAAGCCTTAGAAATTAAGAGAAAAGAAACAAAATCTTTTTATGCATAATTTCCGAAAGACAAAGTGGTTAGGGATCAAATGATACAAATTGTATTTCCTTTTTCTAAGGAAACCTTTATAGAGGAAAATATTCTTTCTTTTCCTCACTCACGATTGTTTCGACTGTTCAGGGAATTAAACCTTTAATTTAAGTTTCCGATTTCCCTAACAATCCTTTTCTCATTCTATGAAATCCTGGAGTCAGAAGAGATAAGAATACACGGAACGCTGTTAGAAAGTATTATATTTTTAATGCGAAAAACAAAAATGCAAACAATGACTTTGTCAGGTCAATTCTGGAAAGCAAAATAATCTTTTCCTTTTTTGACAAACGAACATTTTCCTATATGAATAAATCTTAACTCGGTCAAAATTATACCTGTTAAAATAAAAGCTTAATTGACTGAATCCGTGAAATTTAATCAAAAGCGACCCATGCAGGGGAGCATAAAACGGTTTTGCCCGATTCCTTCCTAGTGTTTTAGGGTGTAAAAACGCAGTTTGTACAACTGCTGTTCCTACTGAATGCATTTGACATCTTAGCAAAAGTTCTCTTCTCAGAATTCATATTTAAGATGGGAAATACGGAAAATATTTAGTATGGAAAATTTTTTTGACATGTGGACTCTGGGGACATGCATTGGCTTTTTCCATAACCCTGCATAACGTCATCTTGACTCAGATTTCTGGCCGGAATAGTGTGAACAGTACCAAGTGTAAAAGTTTCTTTTAAGTCAGAGTAAAGTACGTGAAGAGGCTAAGACCACAATTAAAGCGAAAGACAACACTGGGTTCACATCACACGCTTCCGTTCCTTAAAGCCAGGACACCTCGGGAAACGAATTAAGCTCACTGGGTGTGTGACTCCCTCACTGGGAATATAGGGAGAGTAAAACCCTCCTTCCTTGGTGTAAAGATTGTGAGGATTGAAGTAAACACTACATCCAAAATGCCTCGTAAGGAGCACGGCGCTTGCATTGTCGGGTGTAACTGTCATCCGAGATGCGAGCTTGAGCAGAGCTTGTATTCATGGCAACGACTGTGGGAGGCGGTCATTCGCCATGATTCCGAGCCTGGCGCCGCAGCATAAAGGGCAGTCGCGACTGCTGCCTCTCGCTACAGAAGTGCCCAGAGAGGTACAGGCTGCATTCTTCTTTAAGATTCTTTTAAGGAAAAAGTGTTATTTTATCATTTTTCTTAACCTTCACACCGAAGGCATTCTCTCCCTAAAAAGAAGTGTAAAGTATTTTCAAAAATGGTTCTTAGCAGGTTTATTTTGCTAGGATTCTTGCCCTGTGGCTGGGCGTTCTACTTGGGACAATATATAAGGTCAAGTAGCAGTGTATTCGTTTTGAGTTCTTCCGGACAGATACCAGCTCTCGATTATTTATGCAATAAGCAGGCTTAGTCCTATAATACACTAGCTTTATGCTGGCGTATGTGTTTCCATAAACGACTTTTTCCCTATCTCACTGTTTAGTATTTATAGAAATGAATGTGTTACTGCTGATGATTAAAACTAGTAAGTGTAGAAAGGAGGATTTTAATGGTATCAAAGGCTTGCTCTGTCACCATGTCTCTCTTCTTATTCATCATTTCCCCCTTTTTTTACTTTTAAATCGCAAGAAAGATTATTTTCTGAAACCATTTACTCTGTAAGCCTTAGAAATTAAGAGAAAAGAAACAAAATCTTTTTATGCATAATTTCCGAAAGACAAAGTGGTTAGGGATCAAATGATACAAATTGTATTTCCTTTTTCTAAGGAAACCTTTATAGAGGAAAATATTCTTTCTTTTCCTCACTCACGATTGTTTCGACTGTTCAGGGAATTAAACCTTTAATTTAAGTTTCCGATTTCCCTAACAATCCTTTTCTCATTCTATGAAATCCTGGAGTCAGAAGAGATAAGAATACACGGAACGCTGTTAGAAAGTATTATATTTTTAATGCGAAAAACAAAAATGCAAACAATGACTTTGTCAGGTCAATTCTGGAAAGCAAAATAATCTTTTCCTTTTTTGACAAACGAACATTTTCCTATATGAATAAATCTTAACTCGGTCAAAATTATACCTGTTAAAATAAAAGCTTAATTGACTGAATCCGTGAAATTTAATCAAAAGCGACCCATGCAGGGGAGCATAAAACGGTTTTGCCCGATTCCTTCCTAGTGTTTTAGGGTGTAAAAACGCAGTTTGTACAACTGCTGTTCCTACTGAATGCATTTGACATCTTAGCAAAAGTTCTCTTCTCAGAATTCATATTTAAGATGGGAAATACGGAAAATATTAAGTATGGAAAATTTTTTTGACATGTGGACTCTGGGGACATGCATTGGCTTTTTCCATAACCCTGCATAACGTCATCTTGACTCAGATTTCTGGCCGGAATAGTGTGAACAGTACCTAGTGTAAAAGTTTCTTTTAAGTCAGAGTAAAGTACGTGAAGAGGCTAAGACCACAATTAAAGCGAAAGACAACACTGGGTTCACATCACACGCTTCCGTTCCTTAAAGCCAGGACACCTCGGGAAACGAATTAAGCTCACTGGGTGTGTGACTCCCTCACTGGGAATATAGGGAGAGTAAAACCCTCCTTCCTTGGTGTAAAGATTGTGAGGATTGAAGTAAACACTACATCCAAAATGCCTCGTAAGGAGCACGGCGCTTGCATTGTCGGGTGTAACTGTCATCCGAGATGCGAGCTTGAGCAGAGCTTGTATTCATGGCAACGACTGTGGGAGGCGGTCATTCGCCATGATTCCGAGCCTGGCGCCGCAGCATAAAGGGCAGTCGCGACTGCTGCCTCTCGCTACAGAAGTGCCCAGAGAGGTACAGGCTGCATTCTTCTTTAAGATTCTTTTAAGGAAAAAGTGTTATTTTATCATTTTTCTTAACCTTCACACCGAAGGCATTCTCTCCCTAAAAAGAAGTGTAAAGTATTTTCAAAAATGGTTCTTAGAAGGTTTATTTTGCTAGGATTCTTGCCCTGTGGCTGGGCGTTCTACTTGGGACAATATATAAGGTCAAGTAGCAGTGTATTCGTTTTGAGTTCTTCCGGACAGATACCAGCTCTCGATTATTTATGCAATAAGCAGGCTTAGTCCTATAATACACTAGCTTTATGCTGGCGTATGTGTTTCCATAAACGACTTTTTCCCTATCTCACTGTTTAGTATTTATAGAAATGAATGTGTTACTGCTGATGATTAAAACTAGTAAGTGTAGAAAGGAGGATTTTAATGGTATCAAAGGCTTGCTCTGTCACCATGTCTCTCTTCTTATTCATCATTTCCCCCTTTTTTTACTTTTAAATCGCAAGAAAGATTATTTTCTGAAACCATTTACTCTGTAAGCCTTAGAAATTAAGAGAAAAGAAACAAAATCTTTTTATGCATAATTTCCGAAAGACAAAGTGGTTAGGGATCAAATGATACAAATTGTATTTCCTTTTTCTAAGGAAACCTTTATAGAGGAAAATATTCTTTCTTTTCCTCACTCACGATTGTTTCGACTGTTCAGGGAATTAAACCTTTAATTTAAGTTTCCGATTTCCCTAACAATCCTTTTCTCATTCTATGAAATCCTGGAGTCAGAAGAGATAAGAATACACGGAACGCTGTTAGAAAGTATTATATTTTTAATGCGAAAAACAAAAATGCAAACAATGACTTTGTCAGGTCAATTCTGGAAAGCAAAATAATCTTTTCCTTTTTTGACAAACGAACATTTTCCTATATGAATAAATCTTAACTCGGTCAAAATTATACCTGTTAAAATAAAAGCTTAATTGACTGAATCCGTGAAATTTAATCAAAAGCGACCCATGCAGGGGAGCATAAAACGGTTTTGCCCGATTCCTTCCTAGTGTTTTAGGGTGTAAAAACGCAGTTTGTACAACTGCTGTTCCTACTGAATGCATTTGACATCTTAGCAAAAGTTCTCTTCTCAGAATTCATATTTAAGATGGGAAATACGGAAAATATTTAGTATGGAAAATTTTTTTGACATGTGGACTCTGGGGACATGCACTGGCTTTTTCCATAACCCTGCATAACGTCATCTTGACTCAGATTTCTGGCCGGAATAGTGTGAACAGTACCAAGTGTAAAAGTTTCTTTTAAGTCAGAGTAAAGTACGTGAAGAGGCTAAGACCACAATTAAAGCGAAAGACAACACTGGGTTCACATCACACGCTTCCGTTCCTTAAAGCCAGGACACCTCGGGAAACGAATTAAGCTCACTGGGTGTGTGACTCCCTCACTGGGAATATAGGGAGAGTAAAACCCTCCTTCCTTGGTGTAAAGATTGTGAGGATTGAAGTAAACAATACATCCAAAATGCCTCGTAAGGAGCACGGCGCTTGCATTGTCGGGTGTAACTGTCATCCGAGATGCGAGCTTGAGCAGAGCTTGTATTCATGGCAACGACTGTGGGAGGCGGTCATTCGCCATGATTCCGAGCCTGGCGCCGCAGCATAAAGGGCAGTCGCGACTGCTGCCTCTCGCTACAGAAGTGCCCAGAGAGGTACAGGCTGCATTCTTCTTTAAGATTCTTTTAAGGAAAAAGTGTTATTTTATCATTTTTCTTAACCTTCACACCGAAGGCATTCTCTCCCTAAAAAGAAGTGTAAAGTATTTTCAAAAATGGTTCTTAGCAGGTTTATTTTGCTAGGATTCTTGCCCTGTGGCTGGGCGTTCTACTTGGGACAATATATAAGGTCAAGTAGCAGTGTATTCGTTTTGAGTTCTTCCGGACAGATACCAGCTCTCGATTATTTATGCAATAAGCAGGCTTAGTCCTATAATACACTAGCTTTATGCTGGCGTATGTGTTTCCATAAACGACTTTTTCCCTATCTCACTGTTTAGTATTTATAGAAATGAATGTGTTACTGCTGATGATTAAAACTAGTAAGTGTAGAAAGGAGGATTTTAATGGTATCAAAGGCTTGCTCTGTCACCATGTCTCTCTTCTTATTCATCATTTCCCCCTTTTTTTACTTTTAAATCGCAAGAAAGATTATTTTCTGAAACCATTTACTCTGTAAGCCTTAGAAATTAAGAGAAAAGAAACAAAATCTTTTTATGCATAATTTCCGAAAGACAAAGTGGTTAGGGATCAAATGATACAAATTGTATTTCCTTTTTCTAAGGAAACCTTTATAGAGGAAAATATTCTTTCTTTTCCTCACTCACGATTGTTTCGACTGTTCAGGGAATTAAACCTTTAATTTAAGTTTCCGATTTCCCTAACAATCCTTTTCTCATTCTATGAAATCCTGGAGTCAGAAGAGATAAGAATACACGGAACGCTGTTAGAAAGTATTATATTTTTAATGCGAAAAACAAAAATGCAAACAATGACTTTGTCAGGTCAATTCTGGAAAGCAAAATAATCTTTTCCTTTTTTGACAAACGAACATTTTCCTATATGAATAAATCTTAACTCGGTCAAAATTATACCTGTTAAAATAAAAGCTTAATTGACTGAATCCGTGAAATTTAATCAAAAGCGACCCATGCAGGGGAGCATAAAACGGTTTTGCCCGATTCCTTCCTAGTGTTTTAGGGTGTAAAAACGCAGTTTGTACAACTGCTGTTCCTACTGAATGCATTTGACATCTTAGCAAAAGTTCTCTTCTCAGAATTCATATTTAAGATGGGAAATACGGAAAATATTTAGTATGGAAAATTTTTTTGACATGTGGACTCTGGGGACATGCACTGGCTTTTTCCATAACCCTGCATAACGTCATCTTGACTCAGATTTCTGGCCGGAATAGTGTGAACAGTACCAAGTGTAAAAGTTTCTTTTAAGTCAGAGTAAAGTACGTGAAGAGGCTAAGACCACAATTAAAGCGAAAGACAACACTGGGTTCACATCACACGCTTCCGTTCCTTAAAGCCAGGACACCTCGGGAAACGAATTAAGCTCACTGGGTGTGTGACTCCCTCACTGGGAATATAGGGAGAGTAAAACCCTCCTTCCTTGGTGTAAAGATTGTGAGGATTGAAGTAAACAATACATCCAAAATGCCTCGTAAGGAGCACGGCGCTTGCATTGTCGGGTGTAACTGTCATCCGAGATGCGAGCTTGAGCAGAGCTTGTATTCATGGCAACGACTGTGGGAGGCGGTCATTCGCCATGATTCCGAGCCTGGCGCCGCAGCATAAAGGGCAGTCGCGACTGCTGCCTCTCGCTACAGAAGTGCCCAGAGAGGTACAGGCTGCATTCTTCTTTAAGATTCTTTTAAGGAAAAAGTGTTATTTTATCATTTTTCTTAACCTTCACACCGAAGGCATTCTCTCCCTAAAAAGAAGTGTAAAGTATTTTCAAAAATGGTTCTTAGCAGGTTTATTTTGCTAGGATTCTTGCCCTGTGGCTGGGCGTTCTACTTGGGACAATATATAAGGTCAAGTAGCAGTGTATTCGTTTTGAGTTCTTCCGGACAGATACCAGCTCTCGATTATTTATGCAATAAGCAGGCTTAGTCCTATAATACACTAGCTTTATGCTGGCGTATGTGTTTCCATAAACGACTTTTTCCCTATCTCACTGTTTAGTATTTATAGAAATGAATGTGTTACTGCTGATGATTAAAACTAGTAAGTGTAGAAAGGAGGATTTTAATGGTATCAAAGGCTTGCTCTGTCACCATGTCTCTCTTCTTATTCATCATTTCCCCCTTTTTTTACTTTTAAATCGCAAGAAAGATTATTTTCTGAAACCATTTACTCTGTAAGCCTTAGAAATTAAGAGAAAAGAAACAAAATCTTTTTATGCATAATTTCCGAAAGACAAAGTGGTTAGGGATCAAATGATACAAATTGTATTTCCTTTTTCTAAGGAAACCTTTATAGAGGAAAATATTCTTTCTTTTCCTCACTCACGATTGTTTCGACTGTTCAGGGAATTAAACCTTTAATTTAAGTTTCCGATTTCCCTAACAATCCTTTTCTCATTCTATGAAATCCTGGAGTCAGAAGAGATAAGAATACACGGAACGCTGTTAGAAAGTATTATATTTTTAATGCGAAAAACAAAAATGCAAACAATGACTTTGTCAGGTCAATTCTGGAAAGCAAAATAATCTTTTCCTTTTTTGACAAACGAACATTTTCCTATATGAATAAATCTTAACTCGGTCAAAATTATACCTGTTAAAATAAAAGCTTAATTGACTGAATCCGTGAAATTTAATCAAAAGCGACCCATGCAGGGGAGCATAAAACGGTTTTGCCCGATTCCTTCCTAGTGTTTTAGGGTGTAAAAACGCAGTTTGTACAACTGCTGTTCCTACTGAATGCATTTGACATCTTAGCAAAAGTTCTCTTCTCAGAATTCATATTTAAGATGGGAAATACGGAAAATATTTAGTATGGAAAATTTTTTTGACATGTGGACTCTGGGGACATGCACTGGCTTTTTCCATAACCCTGCATAACGTCATCTTGACTCAGATTTCTGGCCGGAATAGTGTGAACAGTACCAAGTGTAAAAGTTTCTTTTAAGTCAGAGTAAAGTACGTGAAGAGGCTAAGACCACAATTAAAGCGAAAGACAACACTGGGTTCACATCACACGCTTCCGTTCCTTAAAGCCAGGACACCTCGGGAAACGAATTAAGCTCACTGGGTGTGTGACTCCCTCACTGGGAATATAGGGAGAGTAAAACCCTCCTTCCTTGGTGTAAAGATTGTGAGGATTGAAGTAAACAATACATCCAAAATGCCTCGTAAGGAGCACGGCGCTTGCATTGTCGGGTGTAACTGTCATCCGAGATGCGAGCTTGAGCAGAGCTTGTATTCATGGCAACGACTGTGGGAGGCGGTCATTCGCCATGATTCCGAGCCTGGCGCCGCAGCATAAAGGGCAGTCGCGACTGCTGCCTCTCGCTACAGAAGTGCCCAGAGAGGTACAGGCTGCATTCTTCTTTAAGATTCTTTTAAGGAAAAAGTGTTATTTTATCATTTTTCTTAACCTTCACACCGAAGGCATTCTCTCCCTAAAAAGAAGTGTAAAGTATTTTCAAAAATGGTTCTTAGCAGGTTTATTTTGCTAGGATTCTTGCCCTGTGGCTGGGCGTTCTACTTGGGACAATATATAAGGTCAAGTAGCAGTGTATTCGTTTTGAGTTCTTCCGGACAGATACCAGCTCTCGATTATTTATGCAATAAGCAGGCTTAGTCCTATAATACACTAGCTTTATGCTGGCGTATGTGTTTCCATAAACGACTTTTTCCCTATCTCACTGTTTAGTATTTATAGAAATGAATGTGTTACTGCTGATGATTAAAACTAGTAAGTGTAGAAAGGAGGATTTTAATGGTATCAAAGGCTTGCTCTGTCACCATGTCTCTCTTCTTATTCATCATTTCCCCCTTTTTTTACTTTTAAATCGCAAGAAAGATTATTTTCTGAAACCATTTACTCTGTAAGCCTTAGAAATTAAGAGAAAAGAAACAAAATCTTTTTATGCATAATTTCCGAAAGACAAAGTGGTTAGGGATCAAATGATACAAATTGTATTTCCTTTTTCTAAGGAAACCTTTATAGAGGAAAATATTCTTTCTTTTCCTCACTCACGATTGTTTCGACTGTTCAGGGAATTAAACCTTTAATTTAAGTTTCCGATTTCCCTAACAATCCTTTTCTCATTCTATGAAATCCTGGAGTCAGAAGAGATAAGAATACACGGAACGCTGTTAGAAAGTATTATATTTTTAATGCGAAAAACAAAAATGCAAACAATGACTTTGTCAGGTCAATTCTGGAAAGCAAAATAATCTTTTCCTTTTTTGACAAACGAACATTTTCCTATATGAATAAATCTTAACTCGGTCAAAATTATACCTGTTAAAATAAAAGCTTAATTGACTGAATCCGTGAAATTTAATCAAAAGCGACCCATGCAGGGGAGCATAAAACGGTTTTGCCCGATTCCTTCCTAGTGTTTTAGGGTGTAAAAACGCAGTTTGTACAACTGCTGTTCCTACTGAATGCATTTGACATCTTAGCAAAAGTTCTCTTCTCAGAATTCATATTTAAGATGGGAAATACGGAAAATATTAAGTATGGAAAATTTTTTTGACATGTGGACTCTGGGGACATGCATTGGCTTTTTCCATAACCCTGCATAACGTCATCTTGACTCAGATTTCTGGCCGGAATAGTGTGAACAGTACCTAGTGTAAAAGTTTCTTTTAAGTCAGAGTAAAGTACGTGAAGAGGCTAAGACCACAATTAAAGCGAAAGACAACACTGGGTTCACATCACACGCTTCCGTTCCTTAAAGCCAGGACACCTCGGGAAACGAATTAAGCTCACTGGGTGTGTGACTCCCTCACTGGGAATATAGGGAGAGTAAAACCCTCCTTCCTTGGTGTAAAGATTGTGAGGATTGAAGTAAACACTACATCCAAAATGCCTCGTAAGGAGCACGGCGCTTGCATTGTCGGGTGTAACTGTCATCCGAGATGCGAGCTTGAGCAGAGCTTGTATTCATGGCAACGACTGTGGGAGGCGGTCATTCGCCATGATTCCGAGCCTGGCGCCGCAGCATAAAGGGCAGTCGCGACTGCTGCCTCTCGCTACAGAAGTGCCCAGAGAGGTACAGGCTGCATTCTTCTTTAAGATTCTTTTAAGGAAAAAGTGTTATTTTATCATTTTTCTTAACCTTCACACCGAAGGCATTCTCTCCCTAAAAAGAAGTGTAAAGTATTTTCAAAAATGGTTCTTAGAAGGTTTATTTTGCTAGGATTCTTGCCCTGTGGCTGGGCGTTCTACTTGGGACAATATATAAGGTCAAGTAGCAGTGTATTCGTTTTGAGTTCTTCCGGACAGATACCAGCTCTCGATTATTTATGCAATAAGCAGGCTTAGTCCTATAATACACTAGCTTTATGCTGGCGTATGTGTTTCCATAAACGACTTTTTCCCTATCTCACTGTTTAGTATTTATAGAAATGAATGTGTTACTGCTGATGATTAAAACTAGTAAGTGTAGAAAGGAGGATTTTAATGGTATCAAAGGCTTGCTCTGTCACCATGTCTCTCTTCTTATTCATCATTTCCCCCTTTTTTTACTTTTAAATCGCAAGAAAGATTATTTTCTGAAACCATTTACTCTGTAAGCCTTAGAAATTAAGAGAAAAGAAACAAAATCTTTTTATGCATAATTTCCGAAAGACAAAGTGGTTAGGGATCAAATGATACAAATTGTATTTCCTTTTTCTAAGGAAACCTTTATAGAGGAAAATATTCTTTCTTTTCCTCACTCACGATTGTTTCGACTGTTCAGGGAATTAAACCTTTAATTTAAGTTTCCGATTTCCCTAACAATCCTTTTCTCATTCTATGAAATCCTGGAGTCAGAAGAGATAAGAATACACGGAACGCTGTTAGAAAGTATTATATTTTTAATGCGAAAAACAAAAATGCAAACAATGACTTTGTCAGGTCAATTCTGGAAAGCAAAATAATCTTTTCCTTTTTTGACAAACGAACATTTTCCTATATGAATAAATCTTAACTCGGTCAAAATTATACCTGTTAAAATAAAAGCTTAATTGACTGAATCCGTGAAATTTAATCAAAAGCGACCCATGCAGGGGAGCATAAAACGGTTTTGCCCGATTCCTTCCTAGTGTTTTAGGGTGTAAAAACGCAGTTTGTACAACTGCTGTTCCTACTGAATGCATTTGACATCTTAGCAAAAGTTCTCTTCTCAGAATTCATATTTAAGATGGGAAATACGGAAAATATTTAGTATGGAAAATTTTTTTGACATGTGGACTCTGGGGACATGCACTGGCTTTTTCCATAACCCTGCATAACGTCATCTTGACTCAGATTTCTGGCCGGAATAGTGTGAACAGTACCAAGTGTAAAAGTTTCTTTTAAGTCAGAGTAAAGTACGTGAAGAGGCTAAGACCACAATTAAAGCGAAAGACAACACTGGGTTCACATCACACGCTTCCGTTCCTTAAAGCCAGGACACCTCGGGAAACGAATTAAGCTCACTGGGTGTGTGACTCCCTCACTGGGAATATAGGGAGAGTAAAACCCTCCTTCCTTGGTGTAAAGATTGTGAGGATTGAAGTAAACAATACATCCAAAATGCCTCGTAAGGAGCACGGCGCTTGCATTGTCGGGTGTAACTGTCATCCGAGATGCGAGCTTGAGCAGAGCTTGTATTCATGGCAACGACTGTGGGAGGCGGTCATTCGCCATGATTCCGAGCCTGGCGCCGCAGCATAAAGGGCAGTCGCGACTGCTGCCTCTCGCTACAGAAGTGCCCAGAGAGGTACAGGCTGCATTCTTCTTTAAGATTCTTTTAAGGAAAAAGTGTTATTTTATCATTTTTCTTAACCTTCACACCGAAGGCATTCTCTCCCTAAAAAGAAGTGTAAAGTATTTTCAAAAATGGTTCTTAGCAGGTTTATTTTGCTAGGATTCTTGCCCTGTGGCTGGGCGTTCTACTTGGGACAATATATAAGGTCAAGTAGCAGTGTATTCGTTTTGAGTTCTTCCGGACAGATACCAGCTCTCGATTATTTATGCAATAAGCAGGCTTAGTCCTATAATACACTAGCTTTATGCTGGCGTATGTGTTTCCATAAACGACTTTTTCCCTATCTCACTGTTTAGTATTTATAGAAATGAATGTGTTACTGCTGATGATTAAAACTAGTAAGTGTAGAAAGGAGGATTTTAATGGTATCAAAGGCTTGCTCTGTCACCATGTCTCTCTTCTTATTCATCATTTCCCCCTTTTTTTACTTTTAAATCGCAAGAAAGATTATTTTCTGAAACCATTTACTCTGTAAGCCTTAGAAATTAAGAGAAAAGAAACAAAATCTTTTTATGCATAATTTCCGAAAGACAAAGTGGTTAGGGATCAAATGATACAAATTGTATTTCCTTTTTCTAAGGAAACCTTTATAGAGGAAAATATTCTTTCTTTTCCTCACTCACGATTGTTTCGACTGTTCAGGGAATTAAACCTTTAATTTAAGTTTCCGATTTCCCTAACAATCCTTTTCTCATTCTATGAAATCCTGGAGTCAGAAGAGATAAGAATACACGGAACGCTGTTAGAAAGTATTATATTTTTAATGCGAAAAACAAAAATGCAAACAATGACTTTGTCAGGTCAATTCTGGAAAGCAAAATAATCTTTTCCTTTTTTGACAAACGAACATTTTCCTATATGAATAAATCTTAACTCGGTCAAAATTATACCTGTTAAAATAAAAGCTTAATTGACTGAATCCGTGAAATTTAATCAAAAGCGACCCATGCAGGGGAGCATAAAACGGTTTTGCCCGATTCCTTCCTAGTGTTTTAGGGTGTAAAAACGCAGTTTGTACAACTGCTGTTCCTACTGAATGCATTTGACATCTTAGCAAAAGTTCTCTTCTCAGAATTCATATTTAAGATGGGAAATACGGAAAATATTTAGTATGGAAAATTTTTTTGACATGTGGACTCTGGGGACATGCACTGGCTTTTTCCATAACCCTGCATAACGTCATCTTGACTCAGATTTCTGGCCGGAATAGTGTGAACAGTACCAAGTGTAAAAGTTTCTTTTAAGTCAGAGTAAAGTACGTGAAGAGGCTAAGACCACAATTAAAGCGAAAGACAACACTGGGTTCACATCACACGCTTCCGTTCCTTAAAGCCAGGACACCTCGGGAAACGAATTAAGCTCACTGGGTGTGTGACTCCCTCACTGGGAATATAGGGAGAGTAAAACCCTCCTTCCTTGGTGTAAAGATTGTGAGGATTGAAGTAAACAATACATCCAAAATGCCTCGTAAGGAGCACGGCGCTTGCATTGTCGGGTGTAACTGTCATCCGAGATGCGAGCTTGAGCAGAGCTTGTATTCATGGCAACGACTGTGGGAGGCGGTCATTCGCCATGATTCCGAGCCTGGCGCCGCAGCATAAAGGGCAGTCGCGACTGCTGCCTCTCGCTACAGAAGTGCCCAGAGAGGTACAGGCTGCATTCTTCTTTAAGATTCTTTTAAGGAAAAAGTGTTATTTTATCATTTTTCTTAACCTTCACACCGAAGGCATTCTCTCCCTAAAAAGAAGTGTAAAGTATTTTCAAAAATGGTTCTTAGCAGGTTTATTTTGCTAGGATTCTTGCCCTGTGGCTGGGCGTTCTACTTGGGACAATATATAAGGTCAAGTAGCAGTGTATTCGTTTTGAGTTCTTCCGGACAGATACCAGCTCTCGATTATTTATGCAATAAGCAGGCTTAGTCCTATAATACACTAGCTTTATGCTGGCGTATGTGTTTCCATAAACGACTTTTTCCCTATCTCACTGTTTAGTATTTATAGAAATGAATGTGTTACTGCTGATGATTAAAACTAGTAAGTGTAGAAAGGAGGATTTTAATGGTATCAAAGGCTTGCTCTGTCACCATGTCTCTCTTCTTATTCATCATTTCCCCCTTTTTTTACTTTTAAATCGCAAGAAAGATTATTTTCTGAAACCATTTACTCTGTAAGCCTTAGAAATTAAGAGAAAAGAAACAAAATCTTTTTATGCATAATTTCCGAAAGACAAAGTGGTTAGGGATCAAATGATACAAATTGTATTTCCTTTTTCTAAGGAAACCTTTATAGAGGAAAATATTCTTTCTTTTCCTCACTCACGATTGTTTCGACTGTTCAGGGAATTAAACCTTTAATTTAAGTTTCCGATTTCCCTAACAATCCTTTTCTCATTCTATGAAATCCTGGAGTCAGAAGAGATAAGAATACACGGAACGCTGTTAGAAAGTATTATATTTTTAATGCGAAAAACAAAAATGCAAACAATGACTTTGTCAGGTCAATTCTGGAAAGCAAAATAATCTTTTCCTTTTTTGACAAACGAACATTTTCCTATATGAATAAATCTTAACTCGGTCAAAATTATACCTGTTAAAATAAAAGCTTAATTGACTGAATCCGTGAAATTTAATCAAAAGCGACCCATGCAGGGGAGCATAAAACGGTTTTGCCCGATTCCTTCCTAGTGTTTTAGGGTGTAAAAACGCAGTTTGTACAACTGCTGTTCCTACTGAATGCATTTGACATCTTAGCAAAAGTTCTCTTCTCAGAATTCATATTTAAGATGGGAAATACGGAAAATATTTAGTATGGAAAATTTTTTTGACATGTGGACTCTGGGGACATGCACTGGCTTTTTCCATAACCCTGCATAACGTCATCTTGACTCAGATTTCTGGCCGGAATAGTGTGAACAGTACCAAGTGTAAAAGTTTCTTTTAAGTCAGAGTAAAGTACGTGAAGAGGCTAAGACCACAATTAAAGCGAAAGACAACACTGGGTTCACATCACACGCTTCCGTTCCTTAAAGCCAGGACACCTCGGGAAACGAATTAAGCTCACTGGGTGTGTGACTCCCTCACTGGGAATATAGGGAGAGTAAAACCCTCCTTCCTTGGTGTAAAGATTGTGAGGATTGAAGTAAACAATACATCCAAAATGCCTCGTAAGGAGCACGGCGCTTGCATTGTCGGGTGTAACTGTCATCCGAGATGCGAGCTTGAGCAGAGCTTGTATTCATGGCAACGACTGTGGGAGGCGGTCATTCGCCATGATTCCGAGCCTGGCGCCGCAGCATAAAGGGCAGTCGCGACTGCTGCCTCTCGCTACAGAAGTGCCCAGAGAGGTACAGGCTGCATTCTTCTTTAAGATTCTTTTAAGGAAAAAGTGTTATTTTATCATTTTTCTTAACCTTCACACCGAAGGCATTCTCTCCCTAAAAAGAAGTGTAAAGTATTTTCAAAAATGGTTCTTAGCAGGTTTATTTTGCTAGGATTCTTGCCCTGTGGCTGGGCGTTCTACTTGGGACAATATATAAGGTCAAGTAGCAGTGTATTCGTTTTGAGTTCTTCCGGACAGATACCAGCTCTCGATTATTTATGCAATAAGCAGGCTTAGTCCTATAATACACTAGCTTTATGCTGGCGTATGTGTTTCCATAAACGACTTTTTCCCTATCTCACTGTTTAGTATTTATAGAAATGAATGTGTTACTGCTGATGATTAAAACTAGTAAGTGTAGAAAGGAGGATTTTAATGGTATCAAAGGCTTGCTCTGTCACCATGTCTCTCTTCTTATTCATCATTTCCCCCTTTTTTTACTTTTAAATCGCAAGAAAGATTATTTTCTGAAACCATTTACTCTGTAAGCCTTAGAAATTAAGAGAAAAGAAACAAAATCTTTTTATGCATAATTTCCGAAAGACAAAGTGGTTAGGGATCAAATGATACAAATTGTATTTCCTTTTTCTAAGGAAACCTTTATAGAGGAAAATATTCTTTCTTTTCCTCACTCACGATTGTTTCGACTGTTCAGGGAATTAAACCTTTAATTTAAGTTTCCGATTTCCCTAACAATCCTTTTCTCATTCTATGAAATCCTGGAGTCAGAAGAGATAAGAATACACGGAACGCTGTTAGAAAGTATTATATTTTTAATGCGAAAAACAAAAATGCAAACAATGACTTTGTCAGGTCAATTCTGGAAAGCAAAATAATCTTTTCCTTTTTTGACAAACGAACATTTTCCTATATGAATAAATCTTAACTCGGTCAAAATTATACCTGTTAAAATAAAAGCTTAATTGACTGAATCCGTGAAATTTAATCAAAAGCGACCCATGCAGGGGAGCATAAAACGGTTTTGCCCGATTCCTTCCTAGTGTTTTAGGGTGTAAAAACGCAGTTTGTACAACTGCTGTTCCTACTGAATGCATTTGACATCTTAGCAAAAGTTCTCTTCTCAGAATTCATATTTAAGATGGGAAATACGGAAAATATTTAGTATGGAAAATTTTTTTGACATGTGGACTCTGGGGACATGCACTGGCTTTTTCCATAACCCTGCATAACGTCATCTTGACTCAGATTTCTGGCCGGAATAGTGTGAACAGTACCAAGTGTAAAAGTTTCTTTTAAGTCAGAGTAAAGTACGTGAAGAGGCTAAGACCACAATTAAAGCGAAAGACAACACTGGGTTCACATCACACGCTTCCGTTCCTTAAAGCCAGGACACCTCGGGAAACGAATTAAGCTCACTGGGTGTGTGACTCCCTCACTGGGAATATAGGGAGAGTAAAACCCTCCTTCCTTGGTGTAAAGATTGTGAGGATTGAAGTAAACAATACATCCAAAATGCCTCGTAAGGAGCACGGCGCTTGCATTGTCGGGTGTAACTGTCATCCGAGATGCGAGCTTGAGCAGAGCTTGTATTCATGGCAACGACTGTGGGAGGCGGTCATTCGCCATGATTCCGAGCCTGGCGCCGCAGCATAAAGGGCAGTCGCGACTGCTGCCTCTCGCTACAGAAGTGCCCAGAGAGGTACAGGCTGCATTCTTCTTTAAGATTCTTTTAAGGAAAAAGTGTTATTTTATCATTTTTCTTAACCTTCACACCGAAGGCATTCTCTCCCTAAAAAGAAGTGTAAAGTATTTTCAAAAATGGTTCTTAGCAGGTTTATTTTGCTAGGATTCTTGCCCTGTGGCTGGGCGTTCTACTTGGGACAATATATAAGGTCAAGTAGCAGTGTATTCGTTTTGAGTTCTTCCGGACAGATACCAGCTCTCGATTATTTATGCAATAAGCAGGCTTAGTCCTATAATACACTAGCTTTATGCTGGCGTATGTGTTTCCATAAACGACTTTTTCCCTATCTCACTGTTTAGTATTTATAGAAATGAATGTGTTACTGCTGATGATTAAAACTAGTAAGTGTAGAAAGGAGGATTTTAATGGTATCAAAGGCTTGCTCTGTCACCATGTCTCTCTTCTTATTCATCATTTCCCCCTTTTTTTACTTTTAAATCGCAAGAAAGATTATTTTCTGAAACCATTTACTCTGTAAGCCTTAGAAATTAAGAGAAAAGAAACAAAATCTTTTTATGCATAATTTCCGAAAGACAAAGTGGTTAGGGATCAAATGATACAAATTGTATTTCCTTTTTCTAAGGAAACCTTTATAGAGGAAAATATTCTTTCTTTTCCTCACTCACGATTGTTTCGACTGTTCAGGGAATTAAACCTTTAATTTAAGTTTCCGATTTCCCTAACAATCCTTTTCTCATTCTATGAAATCCTGGAGTCAGAAGAGATAAGAATACACGGAACGCTGTTAGAAAGTATTATATTTTTAATGCGAAAAACAAAAATGCAAACAATGACTTTGTCAGGTCAATTCTGGAAAGCAAAATAATCTTTTCCTTTTTTGACAAACGAACATTTTCCTATATGAATAAATCTTAACTCGGTCAAAATTATACCTGTTAAAATAAAAGCTTAATTGACTGAATCCGTGAAATTTAATCAAAAGCGACCCATGCAGGGGAGCATAAAACGGTTTTGCCCGATTCCTTCCTAGTGTTTTAGGGTGTAAAAACGCAGTTTGTACAACTGCTGTTCCTACTGAATGCATTTGACATCTTAGCAAAAGTTCTCTTCTCAGAATTCATATTTAAGATGGGAAATACGGAAAATATTTAGTATGGAAAATTTTTTTGACATGTGGACTCTGGGGACATGCACTGGCTTTTTCCATAACCCTGCATAACGTCATCTTGACTCAGATTTCTGGCCGGAATAGTGTGAACAGTACCAAGTGTAAAAGTTTCTTTTAAGTCAGAGTAAAGTACGTGAAGAGGCTAAGACCACAATTAAAGCGAAAGACAACACTGGGTTCACATCACACGCTTCCGTTCCTTAAAGCCAGGACACCTCGGGAAACGAATTAAGCTCACTGGGTGTGTGACTCCCTCACTGGGAATATAGGGAGAGTAAAACCCTCCTTCCTTGGTGTAAAGATTGTGAGGATTGAAGTAAACAATACATCCAAAATGCCTCGTAAGGAGCACGGCGCTTGCATTGTCGGGTGTAACTGTCATCCGAGATGCGAGCTTGAGCAGAGCTTGTATTCATGGCAACGACTGTGGGAGGCGGTCATTCGCCATGATTCCGAGCCTGGCGCCGCAGCATAAAGGGCAGTCGCGACTGCTGCCTCTCGCTACAGAAGTGCCCAGAGAGGTACAGGCTGCATTCTTCTTTAAGATTCTTTTAAGGAAAAAGTGTTATTTTATCATTTTTCTTAACCTTCACACCGAAGGCATTCTCTCCCTAAAAAGAAGTGTAAAGTATTTTCAAAAATGGTTCTTAGCAGGTTTATTTTGCTAGGATTCTTGCCCTGTGGCTGGGCGTTCTACTTGGGACAATATATAAGGTCAAGTAGCAGTGTATTCGTTTTGAGTTCTTCCGGACAGATACCAGCTCTCGATTATTTATGCAATAAGCAGGCTTAGTCCTATAATACACTAGCTTTATGCTGGCGTATGTGTTTCCATAAACGACTTTTTCCCTATCTCACTGTTTAGTATTTATAGAAATGAATGTGTTACTGCTGATGATTAAAACTAGTAAGTGTAGAAAGGAGGATTTTAATGGTATCAAAGGCTTGCTCTGTCACCATGTCTCTCTTCTTATTCATCATTTCCCCCTTTTTTTACTTTTAAATCGCAAGAAAGATTATTTTCTGAAACCATTTACTCTGTAAGCCTTAGAAATTAAGAGAAAAGAAACAAAATCTTTTTATGCATAATTTCCGAAAGACAAAGTGGTTAGGGATCAAATGATACAAATTGTGTTTCCTTTTTCTAAGGAAACCTTTATAGAGGAAAATATTCTTTCTTTTCCTCACTCACGATTGTTTCGACTGTTCAGGGAATTAAACCTTTAATTTAAGTTTCCGATTTCCCTAACAATCCTTTTCTCATTCTATGAAATCCTGGAGTCAGAAGAGATAAGAATACACGGAACGCTGTTAGAAAGTATTATATTTTTAATGCGAAAAACAAAAATGCAAACAATGACTTTGTCAGGTCAATTCTGGAAAGCAAAATAATCTTTTCCTTTTTTGACAAACGAACATTTTCCTATATGAATAAATCTTAACTCGGTCAAAATTATACCTGTTAAAATAAAAGCTTAATTGACTGAATCCGTGAAATTTATTCAAGAGCGACCCATGCAGGGGAGCATAAAACGGTTTTGCCCGATTCCTTCCTAGTGTTTTAGGGTGTAAAAACGCAGTTTGTACAACTGCTGTTCCTACTGAATGCATTTGACATCTTAGCAAAAGTTCTCTTCTCAGAATTCATATTTAAGATGGGAAATACGGAAAATATTTAGTATGGAAAATTTTTTTGACATGTGGACTCTGGGGACATGCACTGGCTTTTTCCATAACCCTGCATAACGTCATCTTGACTCAGATTTCTGGCCGGAATAGTGTGAACAGTACCAAGTGTAAAAGTTTCTTTTAAGTCAGAGTAAAGTACGTGAAGAGGCTAAGACCACAATTAAAGCGAAAGACAACACTGGGTTCACATCACACGCTTCCGTTCCTTAAAGCCAGGACACCTCGGGAAACGAATTAAGCTCACTGGGTGTGTGACTCCCTCACTGGGAATATAGGGAGAGTAAAACCCTCCTTCCTTGGTGTAAAGATTGTGAGGATTGAAGTAAACAATACATCCAAAATGCCTCGTAAGGAGCACGGCGCTTGCATTGTCGGGTGTAACTGTCATCCGAGATGCGAGCTTGAGCAGAGCTTGTATTCATGGCAACGACTGTGGGAGGCGGTCATTCGCCATGATTCCGAGCCTGGCGCCGCAGCATAAAGGGCAGTCGCGACTGCTGCCTCTCGCTACAGAAGTGCCCAGAGAGGTACAGGCTGCATTCTTCTTTAAGATTCTTTTAAGGAAAAAGTGTTATTTTATCATTTTTCTTAACCTTCACACCGAAGGCATTCTCTCCCTAAAAAGAAGTGTAAAGTATTTTCAAAAATGGTTCTTAGCAGGTTTATTTTGCTAGGATTCTTGCCCTGTGGCTGGGCGTTCTACTTGGGACAATATATAAGGTCAAGTAGCAGTGTATTCGTTTTGAGTTCTTCCGGACAGATACCAGCTCTCGATTATTTATGCAATAAGCAGGCTTAGTCCTATAATACACTAGCTTTATGCTGGCGTATGTGTTTCCATAAACGACTTTTTCCCTATCTCACTGTTTAGTATTTATAGAAATGAATGTGTTACTGCTGATGATTAAAACTAGTAAGTGTAGAAAGGAGGATTTTAATGGTATCAAAGGCTTGCTCTGTCACCATGTCTCTCTTCTTATTCATCATTTCCCCCTTTTTTTACTTTTAAATCGCAAGAAAGATTATTTTCTGAAACCATTTACTCTGTAAGCCTTAGAAATTAAGAGAAAAGAAACAAAATCTTTTTATGCATAATTTCCGAAAGACAAAGTGGTTAGGGATCAAATGATACAAATTGTATTTCCTTTTTCTAAGGAAACCTTTATAGAGGAAAATATTCTTTCTTTTCCTCACTCACGATTGTTTCGACTGTTCAGGGAATTAAACCTTTAATTTAAGTTTCCGATTTCCCTAACAATCCTTTTCTCATTCTATGAAATCCTGGAGTCAGAAGAGATAAGAATACACGGAACGCTGTTAGAAAGTATTATATTTTTAATGCGAAAAACAAAAATGCAAACAATGACTTTGTCAGGTCAATTCTGGAAAGCAAAATAATCTTTTCCTTTTTTGACAAACGAACATTTTCCTATATGAATAAATCTTAACTCGGTCAAAATTATACCTGTTAAAATAAAAGCTTAATTGACTGAATCCGTGAAATTTAATCAAAAGCGACCCATGCAGGGGAGCATAAAACGGTTTTGCCCGATTCCTTCCTAGTGTTTTAGGGTGTAAAAACGCAGTTTGTACAACTGCTGTTCCTACTGAATGCATTTGACATCTTAGCAAAAGTTCTCTTCTCAGAATTCATATTTAAGATGGGAAATACGGAAAATATTTAGTATGGAAAATTTTTTTGACATGTGGACTCTGGGGACATGCACTGGCTTTTTCCATAACCCTGCATAACGTCATCTTGACTCAGATTTCTGGCCGGAATAGTGTGAACAGTACCAAGTGTAAAAGTTTCTTTTAAGTCAGAGTAAAGTACGTGAAGAGGCTAAGACCACAATTAAAGCGAAAGACAACACTGGGTTCACATCACACGCTTCCGTTCCTTAAAGCCAGGACACCTCGGGAAACGAATTAAGCTCACTGGGTGTGTGACTCCCTCACTGGGAATATAGGGAGAGTAAAACCCTCCTTCCTTGGTGTAAAGATTGTGAGGATTGAAGTAAACAATACATCCAAAATGCCTCGTAAGGAGCACGGCGCTTGCATTGTCGGGTGTAACTGTCATCCGAGATGCGAGCTTGAGCAGAGCTTGTATTCATGGCAACGACTGTGGGAGGCGGTCATTCGCCATGATTCCGAGCCTGGCGCCGCAGCATAAAGGGCAGTCGCGACTGCTGCCTCTCGCTACAGAAGTGCCCAGAGAGGTACAGGCTGCATTCTTCTTTAAGATTCTTTTAAGGAAAAAGTGTTATTTTATCATTTTTCTTAACCTTCACACCGAAGGCATTCTCTCCCTAAAAAGAAGTGTAAAGTATTTTCAAAAATGGTTCTTAGCAGGTTTATTTTGCTAGGATTCTTGCCCTGTGGCTGGGCGTTCTACTTGGGACAATATATAAGGTCAAGTAGCAGTGTATTCGTTTTGAGTTCTTCCGGACAGATACCAGCTCTCGATTATTTATGCAATAAGCAGGCTTAGTCCTATAATACACTAGCTTTATGCTGGCGTATGTGTTTCCATAAACGACTTTTTCCCTATCTCACTGTTTAGTATTTATAGAAATGAATGTGTTACTGCTGATGATTAAAACTAGTAAGTGTAGAAAGGAGGATTTTAATGGTATCAAAGGCTTGCTCTGTCACCATGTCTCTCTTCTTATTCATCATTTCCCCCTTTTTTTACTTTTAAATCGCAAGAAAGATTATTTTCTGAAACCATTTACTCTGTAAGCCTTAGAAATTAAGAGAAAAGAAACAAAATCTTTTTATGCATAATTTCCGAAAGACAAAGTGGTTAGGGATCAAATGATACAAATTGTATTTCCTTTTTCTAAGGAAACCTTTATAGAGGAAAATATTCTTTCTTTTCCTCACTCACGATTGTTTCGACTGTTCAGGGAATTAAACCTTTAATTTAAGTTTCCGATTTCCCTAACAATCCTTTTCTCATTCTATGAAATCCTGGAGTCAGAAGAGATAAGAATACACGGAACGCTGTTAGAAAGTATTATATTTTTAATGCGAAAAACAAAAATGCAAACAATGACTTTGTCAGGTCAATTCTGGAAAGCAAAATAATCTTTTCCTTTTTTGACAAACGAACATTTTCCTATATGAATAAATCTTAACTCGGTCAAAATTATACCTGTTAAAATAAAAGCTTAATTGACTGAATCCGTGAAATTTAATCAAAAGCGACCCATGCAGGGGAGCATAAAACGGTTTTGCCCGATTCCTTCCTAGTGTTTTAGGGTGTAAAAACGCAGTTTGTACAACTGCTGTTCCTACTGAATGCATTTGACATCTTAGCAAAAGTTCTCTTCTCAGAATTCATATTTAAGATGGGAAATACGGAAAATATTTAGTATGGAAAATTTTTTTGACATGTGGACTCTGGGGACATGCACTGGCTTTTTCCATAACCCTGCATAACGTCATCTTGACTCAGATTTCTGGCCGGAATAGTGTGAACAGTACCAAGTGTAAAAGTTTCTTTTAAGTCAGAGTAAAGTACGTGAAGAGGCTAAGACCACAATTAAAGCGAAAGACAACACTGGGTTCACATCACACGCTTCCGTTCCTTAAAGCCAGGACACCTCGGGAAACGAATTAAGCTCACTGGGTGTGTGACTCCCTCACTGGGAATATAGGGAGAGTAAAACCCTCCTTCCTTGGTGTAAAGATTGTGAGGATTGAAGTAAACAATACATCCAAAATGCCTCGTAAGGAGCACGGCGCTTGCATTGTCGGGTGTAACTGTCATCCGAGATGCGAGCTTGAGCAGAGCTTGTATTCATGGCAACGACTGTGGGAGGCGGTCATTCGCCATGATTCCGAGCCTGGCGCCGCAGCATAAAGGGCAGTCGCGACTGCTGCCTCTCGCTACAGAAGTGCCCAGAGAGGTACAGGCTGCATTCTTCTTTAAGATTCTTTTAAGGAAAAAGTGTTATTTTATCATTTTTCTTAACCTTCACACCGAAGGCATTCTCTCCCTAAAAAGAAGTGTAAAGTATTTTCAAAAATGGTTCTTAGCAGGTTTATTTTGCTAGGATTCTTGCCCTGTGGCTGGGCGTTCTACTTGGGACAATATATAAGGTCAAGTAGCAGTGTATTCGTTTTGAGTTCTTCCGGACAGATACCAGCTCTCGATTATTTATGCAATAAGCAGGCTTAGTCCTATAATACACTAGCTTTATGCTGGCGTATGTGTTTCCATAAACGACTTTTTCCCTATCTCACTGTTTAGTATTTATAGAAATGAATGTGTTACTGCTGATGATTAAAACTAGTAAGTGTAGAAAGGAGGATTTTAATGGTATCAAAGGCTTGCTCTGTCACCATGTCTCTCTTCTTATTCATCATTTCCCCCTTTTTTTACTTTTAAATCGCAAGAAAGATTATTTTCTGAAACCATTTACTCTGTAAGCCTTAGAAATTAAGAGAAAAGAAACAAAATCTTTTTATGCATAATTTCCGAAAGACAAAGTGGTTAGGGATCAAATGATACAAATTGTATTTCCTTTTTCTAAGGAAACCTTTATAGAGGAAAATATTCTTTCTTTTCCTCACTCACGATTGTTTCGACTGTTCAGGGAATTAAACCTTTAATTTAAGTTTCCGATTTCCCTAACAATCCTTTTCTCATTCTATGAAATCCTGGAGTCAGAAGAGATAAGAATACACGGAACGCTGTTAGAAAGTATTATATTTTTAATGCGAAAAACAAAAATGCAAACAATGACTTTGTCAGGTCAATTCTGGAAAGCAAAATAATCTTTTCCTTTTTTGACAAACGAACATTTTCCTATATGAATAAATCTTAACTCGGTCAAAATTATACCTGTTAAAATAAAAGCTTAATTGACTGAATCCGTGAAATTTAATCAAAAGCGACCCATGCAGGGGAGCATAAAACGGTTTTGCCCGATTCCTTCCTAGTGTTTTAGGGTGTAAAAACGCAGTTTGTACAACTGCTGTTCCTACTGAATGCATTTGACATCTTAGCAAAAGTTCTCTTCTCAGAATTCATATTTAAGATGGGAAATACGGAAAATATTTAGTATGGAAAATTTTTTTGACATGTGGACTCTGGGGACATGCACTGGCTTTTTCCATAACCCTGCATAACGTCATCTTGACTCAGATTTCTGGCCGGAATAGTGTGAACAGTACCAAGTGTAAAAGTTTCTTTTAAGTCAGAGTAAAGTACGTGAAGAGGCTAAGACCACAATTAAAGCGAAAGACAACACTGGGTTCACATCACACGCTTCCGTTCCTTAAAGCCAGGACACCTCGGGAAACGAATTAAGCTCACTGGGTGTGTGACTCCCTCACTGGGAATATAGGGAGAGTAAAACCCTCCTTCCTTGGTGTAAAGATTGTGAGGATTGAAGTAAACAATACATCCAAAATGCCTCGTAAGGAGCACGGCGCTTGCATTGTCGGGTGTAACTGTCATCCGAGATGCGAGCTTGAGCAGAGCTTGTATTCATGGCAACGACTGTGGGAGGCGGTCATTCGCCATGATTCCGAGCCTGGCGCCGCAGCATAAAGGGCAGTCGCGACTGCTGCCTCTCGCTACAGAAGTGCCCAGAGAGGTACAGGCTGCATTCTTCTTTAAGATTCTTTTAAGGAAAAAGTGTTATTTTATCATTTTTCTTAACCTTCACACCGAAGGCATTCTCTCCCTAAAAAGAAGTGTAAAGTATTTTCAAAAATGGTTCTTAGCAGGTTTATTTTGCTAGGATTCTTGCCCTGTGGCTGGGCGTTCTACTTGGGACAATATATAAGGTCAAGTAGCAGTGTATTCGTTTTGAGTTCTTCCGGACAGATACCAGCTCTCGATTATTTATGCAATAAGCAGGCTTAGTCCTATAATACACTAGCTTTATGCTGGCGTATGTGTTTCCATAAACGACTTTTTCCCTATCTCACTGTTTAGTATTTATAGAAATGAATGTGTTACTGCTGATGATTAAAACTAGTAAGTGTAGAAAGGAGGATTTTAATGGTATCAAAGGCTTGCTCTGTCACCATGTCTCTCTTCTTATTCATCATTTCCCCCTTTTTTTACTTTTAAATCGCAAGAAAGATTATTTTCTGAAACCATTTACTCTGTAAGCCTTAGAAATTAAGAGAAAAGAAACAAAATCTTTTTATGCATAATTTCCGAAAGACAAAGTGGTTAGGGATCAAATGATACAAATTGTATTTCCTTTTTCTAAGGAAACCTTTATAGAGGAAAATATTCTTTCTTTTCCTCACTCACGATTGTTTCGACTGTTCAGGGAATTAAACCTTTAATTTAAGTTTCCGATTTCCCTAACAATCCTTTTCTCATTCTATGAAATCCTGGAGTCAGAAGAGATAAGAATACACGGAACGCTGTTAGAAAGTATTATATTTTTAATGCGAAAAACAAAAATGCAAACAATGACTTTGTCAGGTCAATTCTGGAAAGCAAAATAATCTTTTCCTTTTTTGACAAACGAACATTTTCCTATATGAATAAATCTTAACTCGGTCAAAATTATACCTGTTAAAATAAAAGCTTAATTGACTGAATCCGTGAAATTTAATCAAAAGCGACCCATGCAGGGGAGCATAAAACGGTTTTGCCCGATTCCTTCCTAGTGTTTTAGGGTGTAAAAACGCAGTTTGTACAACTGCTGTTCCTACTGAATGCATTTGACATCTTAGCAAAAGTTCTCTTCTCAGAATTCATATTTAAGATGGGAAATACGGAAAATATTTAGTATGGAAAATTTTTTTGACATGTGGACTCTGGGGACATGCACTGGCTTTTTCCATAACCCTGCATAACGTCATCTTGACTCAGATTTCTGGCCGGAATAGTGTGAACAGTACCAAGTGTAAAAGTTTCTTTTAAGTCAGAGTAAAGTACGTGAAGAGGCTAAGACCACAATTAAAGCGAAAGACAACACTGGGTTCACATCACACGCTTCCGTTCCTTAAAGCCAGGACACCTCGGGAAACGAATTAAGCTCACTGGGTGTGTGACTCCCTCACTGGGAATATAGGGAGAGTAAAACCCTCCTTCCTTGGTGTAAAGATTGTGAGGATTGAAGTAAACAATACATCCAAAATGCCTCGTAAGGAGCACGGCGCTTGCATTGTCGGGTGTAACTGTCATCCGAGATGCGAGCTTGAGCAGAGCTTGTATTCATGGCAACGACTGTGGGAGGCGGTCATTCGCCATGATTCCGAGCCTGGCGCCGCAGCATAAAGGGCAGTCGCGACTGCTGCCTCTCGCTACAGAAGTGCCCAGAGAGGTACAGGCTGCATTCTTCTTTAAGATTCTTTTAAGGAAAAAGTGTTATTTTATCATTTTTCTTAACCTTCACACCGAAGGCATTCTCTCCCTAAAAAGAAGTGTAAAGTATTTTCAAAAATGGTTCTTAGCAGGTTTATTTTGCTAGGATTCTTGCCCTGTGGCTGGGCGTTCTACTTGGGACAATATATAAGGTCAAGTAGCAGTGTATTCGTTTTGAGTTCTTCCGGACAGATACCAGCTCTCGATTATTTATGCAATAAGCAGGCTTAGTCCTATAATACACTAGCTTTATGCTGGCGTATGTGTTTCCATAAACGACTTTTTCCCTATCTCACTGTTTAGTATTTATAGAAATGAATGTGTTACTGCTGATGATTAAAACTAGTAAGTGTAGAAAGGAGGATTTTAATGGTATCAAAGGCTTGCTCTGTCACCATGTCTCTCTTCTTATTCATCATTTCCCCCTTTTTTTACTTTTAAATCGCAAGAAAGATTATTTTCTGAAACCATTTACTCTGTAAGCCTTAGAAATTAAGAGAAAAGAAACAAAATCTTTTTATGCATAATTTCCGAAAGACAAAGTGGTTAGGGATCAAATGATACAAATTGTATTTCCTTTTTCTAAGGAAACCTTTATAGAGGAAAATATTCTTTCTTTTCCTCACTCACGATTGTTTCGACTGTTCAGGGAATTAAACCTTTAATTTAAGTTTCCGATTTCCCTAACAATCCTTTTCTCATTCTATGAAATCCTGGAGTCAGAAGAGATAAGAATACACGGAACGCTGTTAGAAAGTATTATATTTTTAATGCGAAAAACAAAAATGCAAACAATGACTTTGTCAGGTCAATTCTGGAAAGCAAAATAATCTTTTCCTTTTTTGACAAACGAACATTTTCCTATATGAATAAATCTTAACTCGGTCAAAATTATACCTGTTAAAATAAAAGCTTAATTGACTGAATCCGTGAAATTTAATCAAAAGCGACCCATGCAGGGGAGCATAAAACGGTTTTGCCCGATTCCTTCCTAGTGTTTTAGGGTGTAAAAACGCAGTTTGTACAACTGCTGTTCCTACTGAATGCATTTGACATCTTAGCAAAAGTTCTCTTCTCAGAATTCATATTTAAGATGGGAAATACGGAAAATATTTAGTATGGAAAATTTTTTTGACATGTGGACTCTGGGGACATGCACTGGCTTTTTCCATAACCCTGCATAACGTCATCTTGACTCAGATTTCTGGCCGGAATAGTGTGAACAGTACCAAGTGTAAAAGTTTCTTTTAAGTCAGAGTAAAGTACGTGAAGAGGCTAAGACCACAATTAAAGCGAAAGACAACACTGGGTTCACATCACACGCTTCCGTTCCTTAAAGCCAGGACACCTCGGGAAACGAATTAAGCTCACTGGGTGTGTGACTCCCTCACTGGGAATATAGGGAGAGTAAAACCCTCCTTCCTTGGTGTAAAGATTGTGAGGATTGAAGTAAACAATACATCCAAAATGCCTCGTAAGGAGCACGGCGCTTGCATTGTCGGGTGTAACTGTCATCCGAGATGCGAGCTTGAGCAGAGCTTGTATTCATGGCAACGACTGTGGGAGGCGGTCATTCGCCATGATTCCGAGCCTGGCGCCGCAGCATAAAGGGCAGTCGCGACTGCTGCCTCTCGCTACAGAAGTGCCCAGAGAGGTACAGGCTGCATTCTTCTTTAAGATTCTTTTAAGGAAAAAGTGTTATTTTATCATTTTTCTTAACCTTCACACCGAAGGCATTCTCTCCCTAAAAAGAAGTGTAAAGTATTTTCAAAAATGGTTCTTAGCAGGTTTATTTTGCTAGGATTCTTGCCCTGTGGCTGGGCGTTCTACTTGGGACAATATATAAGGTCAAGTAGCAGTGTATTCGTTTTGAGTTCTTCCGGACAGATACCAGCTCTCGATTATTTATGCAATAAGCAGGCTTAGTCCTATAATACACTAGCTTTATGCTGGCGTATGTGTTTCCATAAACGACTTTTTCCCTATCTCACTGTTTAGTATTTATAGAAATGAATGTGTTACTGCTGATGATTAAAACTAGTAAGTGTAGAAAGGAGGATTTTAATGGTATCAAAGGCTTGCTCTGTCACCATGTCTCTCTTCTTATTCATCATTTCCCCCTTTTTTTACTTTTAAATCGCAAGAAAGATTATTTTCTGAAACCATTTACTCTGTAAGCCTTAGAAATTAAGAGAAAAGAAACAAAATCTTTTTATGCATAATTTCCGAAAGACAAAGTGGTTAGGGATCAAATGATACAAATTGTATTTCCTTTTTCTAAGGAAACCTTTATAGAGGAAAATATTCTTTCTTTTCCTCACTCACGATTGTTTCGACTGTTCAGGGAATTAAACCTTTAATTTAAGTTTCCGATTTCCCTAACAATCCTTTTCTCATTCTATGAAATCCTGGAGTCAGAAGAGATAAGAATACACGGAACGCTGTTAGAAAGTATTATATTTTTAATGCGAAAAACAAAAATGCAAACAATGACTTTGTCAGGTCAATTCTGGAAAGCAAAATAATCTTTTCCTTTTTTGACAAACGAACATTTTCCTATATGAATAAATCTTAACTCGGTCAAAATTATACCTGTTAAAATAAAAGCTTAATTGACTGAATCCGTGAAATTTAATCAAAAGCGACCCATGCAGGGGAGCATAAAACGGTTTTGCCCGATTCCTTCCTAGTGTTTTAGGGTGTAAAAACGCAGTTTGTACAACTGCTGTTCCTACTGAATGCATTTGACATCTTAGCAAAAGTTCTCTTCTCAGAATTCATATTTAAGATGGGAAATACGGAAAATATTTAGTATGGAAAATTTTTTTGACATGTGGACTCTGGGGACATGCACTGGCTTTTTCCATAACCCTGCATAACGTCATCTTGACTCAGATTTCTGGCCGGAATAGTGTGAACAGTACCTAGTGTAAAAGTTTCTTTTAAGTCAGAGTAAAGTACGTGAAGAGGCTAAGACCACAATTAAAGCGAAAGACAACACTGGGTTCACATCACACGCTTCCGTTCCTTAAAGCCAGGACACCTCGGGAAACGAATTAAGCTCACTGGGTGTGTGACTCCCTCACTGGGAATATAGGGAGAGTAAAACCCTCCTTCCTTGGTGTAAAGATTGTGAGGATTGAAGTAAACAATACATCCAAAATGCCTCGTAAGGAGCACGGCGCTTGCATTGTCGGGTGTAACTGTCATCCGAGATGCGAGCTTGAGCAGAGCTTGTATTCATGGCAACGACTGTGGGAGGCGGTCATTCGCCATGATTCCGAGCCTGGCGCCGCAGCATAAAGGGCAGTCGCGACGGCTGCCTCTCGCTACAGAAGTGCCCAGAGAGGTACAGGCTGCATTCTTCTTTAAGATTCTTTTAAGGAAAAAGTGTTATTTTATCATTTTTCTTAACCTTCACACCGAAGGCATTCTCTCCCTAAAAAGAAGTGTAAAGTATTTTCAAAAATGGTTCTTAGCAGGTTTATTTTGCTAGGATTCTTGCCCTGTGGCTGGGCGTTCTACTTGGGACAATATATAAGGTCAAGTAGCAGTGTATTCGTTTTGAGTTCTTCCGGACAGATACCAGCTCTCGATTATTTATGCAATAAGCAGGCTTAGTCCTATAATACACTAGCTTTATGCTGGCGTATGTGTTTCCATAAACGACTTTTTCCCTATCTCACTGTTTAGTATTTATAGAAATGAATGTGTTACTGCTGATGATTAAAACTAGTAAGTGTAGAAAGGAGGATTTTAATGGTATCAAAGGCTTGCTCTGTCACCATGTCTCTCTTCTTATTCATCATTTCCCCCTTTTTTTACTTTTAAATCGCAAGAAAGATTATTTTCTGAAACCATTTACTCTGTAAGCCTTAGAAATTAAGAGAAAAGAAACAAAATCTTTTTATGCATAATTTCCGAAAGACAAAGTGGTTAGGGATCAAATGATACAAATTGTATTTCCTTTTTCTAAGGAAACCTTTATAGAGGAAAATATTCTTTCTTTTCCTCACTCACGATTGTTTCGACTGTTCAGGGAATTAAACCTTTAATTTAAGTTTCCGATTTCCCTAACAATCCTTTTCTCATTCTATGAAATCCTGGAGTCAGAAGAGATAAGAATACACGGAACGCTGTTAGAAAGTATTATATTTTTAATGCGAAAAACAAAAATGCAAACAATGACTTTGTCAGGTCAATTCTGGAAAGCAAAATAATCTTTTCCTTTTTTGACAAACGAACATTTTCCTATATGAATAAATCTTAACTCGGTCAAAATTATACCTGTTAAAATAAAAGCTTAATTGACTGAATCCGTGAAATTTAATCAAAAGCGACCCATGCAGGGGAGCATAAAACGGTTTTGCCCGATTCCTTCCTAGTGTTTTAGGGTGTAAAAACGCAGTTTGTACAACTGCTGTTCCTACTGAATGCATTTGACATCTTAGCAAAAGTTCTCTTCTCAGAATTCATATTTAAGATGGGAAATACGGAAAATATTTAGTATGGAAAATTTTTTTGACATGTGGACTCTGGGGACATGCACTGGCTTTTTCCATAACCCTGCATAACGTCATCTTGACTCAGATTTCTGGCCGGAATAGTGTGAACAGTACCAAGTGTAAAAGTTTCTTTTAAGTCAGAGTAAAGTACGTGAAGAGGCTAAGACCACAATTAAAGCGAAAGACAACACTGGGTTCACATCACACGCTTCCGTTCCTTAAAGCCAGGACACCTCGGGAAACGAATTAAGCTCACTGGGTGTGTGACTCCCTCACTGGGAATATAGGGAGAGTAAAACCCTCCTTCCTTGGTGTAAAGATTGTGAGGATTGAAGTAAACAATACATCCAAAATGCCTCGTAAGGAGCACGGCGCTTGCATTGTCGGGTGTAACTGTCATCCGAGATGCGAGCTTGAGCAGAGCTTGTATTCATGGCAACGACTGTGGGAGGCGGTCATTCGCCATGATTCCGAGCCTGGCGCCGCAGCATAAAGGGCAGTCGCGACTGCTGCCTCTCGCTACAGAAGTGCCCAGAGAGGTACAGGCTGCATTCTTCTTTAAGATTCTTTTAAGGAAAAAGTGTTATTTTATCATTTTTCTTAACCTTCACACCGAAGGCATTCTCTCCCTAAAAAGAAGTGTAAAGTATTTTCAAAAATGGTTCTTAGCAGGTTTATTTTGCTAGGATTCTTGCCCTGTGGCTGGGCGTTCTACTTGGGACAATATATAAGGTCAAGTAGCAGTGTATTCGTTTTGAGTTCTTCCGGACAGATACCAGCTCTCGATTATTTATGCAATAAGCAGGCTTAGTCCTATAATACACTAGCTTTATGCTGGCGTATGTGTTTCCATAAACGACTTTTTCCCTATCTCACTGTTTAGTATTTATAGAAATGAATGTGTTACTGCTGATGATTAAAACTAGTAAGTGTAGAAAGGAGGATTTTAATGGTATCAAAGGCTTGCTCTGTCACCATGTCTCTCTTCTTATTCATCATTTCCCCCTTTTTTTACTTTTAAATCGCAAGAAAGATTATTTTCTGAAACCATTTACTCTGTAAGCCTTAGAAATTAAGAGAAAAGAAACAAAATCTTTTTATGCATAATTTCCGAAAGACAAAGTGGTTAGGGATCAAATGATACAAATTGTATTTCCTTTTTCTAAGGAAACCTTTATAGAGGAAAATATTCTTTCTTTTCCTCACTCACGATTGTTTCGACTGTTCAGGGAATTAAACCTTTAATTTAAGTTTCCGATTTCCCTAACAATCCTTTTCTCATTCTATGAAATCCTGGAGTCAGAAGAGATAAGAATACACGGAACGCTGTTAGAAAGTATTATATTTTTAATGCGAAAAACAAAAATGCAAACAATGACTTTGTCAGGTCAATTCTGGAAAGCAAAATAATCTTTTCCTTTTTTGACAAACGAACATTTTCCTATATGAATAAATCTTAACTCGGTCAAAATTATACCTGTTAAAATAAAAGCTTAATTGACTGAATCCGTGAAATTTAATCAAAAGCGACCCATGCAGGGGAGCATAAAACGGTTTTGCCCGATTCCTTCCTAGTGTTTTAGGGTGTAAAAACGCAGTTTGTACAACTGCTGTTCCTACTGAATGCATTTGACATCTTAGCAAAAGTTCTCTTCTCAGAATTCATATTTAAGATGGGAAATACGGAAAATATTTAGTATGGAAAATTTTTTTGACATGTGGACTCTGGGGACATGCACTGGCTTTTTCCATAACCCTGCATAACGTCATCTTGACTCAGATTTCTGGCCGGAATAGTGTGAACAGTACCAAGTGTAAAAGTTTCTTTTAAGTCAGAGTAAAGTACGTGAAGAGGCTAAGACCACAATTAAAGCGAAAGACAACACTGGGTTCACATCACACGCTTCCGTTCCTTAAAGCCAGGACACCTCGGGAAACGAATTAAGCTCACTGGGTGTGTGACTCCCTCACTGGGAATATAGGGAGAGTAAAACCCTCCTTCCTTGGTGTAAAGATTGTGAGGATTGAAGTAAACAATACATCCAAAATGCCTCGTAAGGAGCACGGCGCTTGCATTGTCGGGTGTAACTGTCATCCGAGATGCGAGCTTGAGCAGAGCTTGTATTCATGGCAACGACTGTGGGAGGCGGTCATTCGCCATGATTCCGAGCCTGGCGCCGCAGCATAAAGGGCAGTCGCGACTGCTGCCTCTCGCTACAGAAGTGCCCAGAGAGGTACAGGCTGCATTCTTCTTTAAGATTCTTTTAAGGAAAAAGTGTTATTTTATCATTTTTCTTAACCTTCACACCGAAGGCATTCTCTCCCTAAAAAGAAGTGTAAAGTATTTTCAAAAATGGTTCTTAGCAGGTTTATTTTGCTAGGATTCTTGCCCTGTGGCTGGGCGTTCTACTTGGGACAATATATAAGGTCAAGTAGCAGTGTATTCGTTTTGAGTTCTTCCGGACAGATACCAGCTCTCGATTATTTATGCAATAAGCAGGCTTAGTCCTATAATACACTAGCTTTATGCTGGCGTATGTGTTTCCATAAACGACTTTTTCCCTATCTCACTGTTTAGTATTTATAGAAATGAATGTGTTACTGCTGATGATTAAAACTAGTAAGTGTAGAAAGGAGGATTTTAATGGTATCAAAGGCTTGCTCTGTCACCATGTCTCTCTTCTTATTCATCATTTCCCCCTTTTTTTACTTTTAAATCGCAAGAAAGATTATTTTCTGAAACCATTTACTCTGTAAGCCTTAGAAATTAAGAGAAAAGAAACAAAATCTTTTTATGCATAATTTCCGAAAGACAAAGTGGTTAGGGATCAAATGATACAAATTGTATTTCCTTTTTCTAAGGAAACCTTTATAGAGGAAAATATTCTTTCTTTTCCTCACTCACGATTGTTTCGACTGTTCAGGGAATTAAACCTTTAATTTAAGTTTCCGATTTCCCTAACAATCCTTTTCTCATTCTATGAAATCCTGGAGTCAGAAGAGATAAGAATACACGGAACGCTGTTAGAAAGTATTATATTTTTAATGCGAAAAACAAAAATGCAAACAATGACTTTGTCAGGTCAATTCTGGAAAGCAAAATAATCTTTTCCTTTTTTGACAAACGAACATTTTCCTATATGAATAAATCTTAACTCGGTCAAAATTATACCTGTTAAAATAAAAGCTTAATTGACTGAATCCGTGAAATTTAATCAAAAGCGACCCATGCAGGGGAGCATAAAACGGTTTTGCCCGATTCCTTCCTAGTGTTTTAGGGTGTAAAAACGCAGTTTGTACAACTGCTGTTCCTACTGAATGCATTTGACATCTTAGCAAAAGTTCTCTTCTCAGAATTCATATTTAAGATGGGAAATACGGAAAATATTTAGTATGGAAAATTTTTTTGACATGTGGACTCTGGGGACATGCACTGGCTTTTTCCATAACCCTGCATAACGTCATCTTGACTCAGATTTCTGGCCGGAATAGTGTGAACAGTACCAAGTGTAAAAGTTTCTTTTAAGTCAGAGTAAAGTACGTGAAGAGGCTAAGACCACAATTAAAGCGAAAGACAACACTGGGTTCACATCACACGCTTCCGTTCCTTAAAGCCAGGACACCTCGGGAAACGAATTAAGCTCACTGGGTGTGTGACTCCCTCACTGGGAATATAGGGAGAGTAAAACCCTCCTTCCTTGGTGTAAAGATTGTGAGGATTGAAGTAAACAATACATCCAAAATGCCTCGTAAGGAGCACGGCGCTTGCATTGTCGGGTGTAACTGTCATCCGAGATGCGAGCTTGAGCAGAGCTTGTATTCATGGCAACGACTGTGGGAGGCGGTCATTCGCCATGATTCCGAGCCTGGCGCCGCAGCATAAAGGGCAGTCGCGACTGCTGCCTCTCGCTACAGAAGTGCCCAGAGAGGTACAGGCTGCATTCTTCTTTAAGATTCTTTTAAGGAAAAAGTGTTATTTTATCATTTTTCTTAACCTTCACACCGAAGGCATTCTCTCCCTAAAAAGAAGTGTAAAGTATTTTCAAAAATGGTTCTTAGCAGGTTTATTTTGCTAGGATTCTTGCCCTGTGGCTGGGCGTTCTACTTGGGACAATATATAAGGTCAAGTAGCAGTGTATTCGTTTTGAGTTCTTCCGGACAGATACCAGCTCTCGATTATTTATGCAATAAGCAGGCTTAGTCCTATAATACACTAGCTTTATGCTGGCGTATGTGTTTCCATAAACGACTTTTTCCCTATCTCACTGTTTAGTATTTATAGAAATGAATGTGTTACTGCTGATGATTAAAACTAGTAAGTGTAGAAAGGAGGACTTTAATGGTATCAAAGGCTTGCTCTGTCACCATGTCTCTCTTCTTATTCATCATTTCCCCCTTTTTTTACTTTTAAATCGCAAGAAAGATTATTTTCTGAAACCATTTACTCTGTAAGCCTTAGAAATTAAGAGAAAAGAAACAAAATCTTTTTATGCATAATTTCCGAAAGACAAAGTGGTTAGGGATCAAATGATACAAATTGTATTTCCTTTTTCTAAGGAAACCTTTATAGAGGAAAATATTCTTTCTTTTCCTCACTCACGATTGTTTCGACTGTTCAGGGAATTAAACCTTTAATTTAAGTTTCCGATTTCCCTAACAATCCTTTTCTCATTCTATGAAATCCTGGAGTCAGAAGAGATAAGAATACACGGAACGCTGTTAGAAAGTATTATATTTTTAATGCGAAAAACAAAAATGCAAACAATGACTTTGTCAGGTCAATTCTGGAAAGCAAAATAATCTTTTCCTTTTTTGACAAACGAACATTTTCCTATATGAATAAATCTTAACTCGGTCAAAATTATACCTGTTAAAATAAAAGCTTAATTGACTGAATCCGTGAAATTTAATCAAAAGCGACCCATGCAGGGGAGCATAAAACGGTTTTGCCCGATTCCTTCCTAGTGTTTTAGGGTGTAAAAACGCAGTTTGTACAACTGCTGTTCCTACTGAATGCATTTGACATCTTAGCAAAAGTTCTCTTCTCAGAATTCATATTTAAGATGGGAAATACGGAAAATATTTAGTATGGAAAATTTTTTTGACATGTGGACTCTGGGGACATGCACTGGCTTTTTCCATAACCCTGCATAACGTCATCTTGACTCAGATTTCTGGCCGGAATAGTGTGAACAGTACCAAGTGTAAAAGTTTCTTTTAAGTCAGAGTAAAGTACGTGAAGAGGCTAAGACCACAATTAAAGCGAAAGACAACACTGGGTTCACATCACACGCTTCCGTTCCTTAAAGCCAGGACACCTCGGGAAACGAATTAAGCTCACTGGGTGTGTGACTCCCTCACTGGGAATATAGGGAGAGTAAAACCCTCCTTCCTTGGTGTAAAGATTGTGAGGATTGAAGTAAACAATACATCCAAAATGCCTCGTAAGGAGCACGGCGCTTGCATTGTCGGGTGTAACTGTCATCCGAGATGCGAGCTTGAGCAGAGCTTGTATTCATGGCAACGACTGTGGGAGGCGGTCATTCGCCATGATTCCGAGCCTGGCGCCGCAGCATAAAGGGCAGTCGCGACTGCTGCCTCTCGCTACAGAAGTGCCCAGAGAGGTACAGGCTGCATTCTTCTTTAAGATTCTTTTAAGGAAAAAGTGTTATTTTATCATTTTTCTTAACCTTCACACCGAAGGCATTCTCTCCCTAAAAAGAAGTGTAAAGTATTTTCAAAAATGGTTCTTAGCAGGTTTATTTTGCTAGGATTCTTGCCCTGTGGCTGGGCGTTCTACTTGGGACAATATATAAGGTCAAGTAGCAGTGTATTCGTTTTGAGTTCTTCCGGACAGATACCAGCTCTCGATTATTTATGCAATAAGCAGGCTTAGTCCTATAATACACTAGCTTTATGCTGGCGTATGTGTTTCCATAAACGACTTTTTCCCTATCTCACTGTTTAGTATTTATAGAAATGAATGTGTTACTGCTGATGATTAAAACTAGTAAGTGTAGAAAGGAGGATTTTAATGGTATCAAAGGCTTGCTCTGTCACCATGTCTCTCTTCTTATTCATCATTTCCCCCTTTTTTTACTTTTAAATCGCAAGAAAGATTATTTTCTGAAACCATTTACTCTGTAAGCCTTAGAAATTAAGAGAAAAGAAACAAAATCTTTTTATGCATAATTTCCGAAAGACAAAGTGGTTAGGGATCAAATGATACAAATTGTATTTCCTTTTTCTAAGGAAACCTTTATAGAGGAAAATATTCTTTCTTTTCCTCACTCACGATTGTTTCGACTGTTCAGGGAATTAAACCTTTAATTTAAGTTTCCGATTTCCCTAACAATCCTTTTCTCATTCTATGAAATCCTGGAGTCAGAAGAGATAAGAATACACGGAACGCTGTTAGAAAGTATTATATTTTTAATGCGAAAAACAAAAATGCAAACAATGACTTTGTCAGGTCAATTCTGGAAAGCAAAATAATCTTTTCCTTTTTTGACAAACGAACATTTTCCTATATGAATAAATCTTAACTCGGTCAAAATTATACCTGTTAAAATAAAAGCTTAATTGACTGAATCCGTGAAATTTAATCAAAAGCGACCCATGCAGGGGAGCATAAAACGGTTTTGCCCGATTCCTTCCTAGTGTTTTAGGGTGTAAAAACGCAGTTTGTACAACTGCTGTTCCTACTGAATGCATTTGACATCTTAGCAAAAGTTCTCTTCTCAGAATTCATATTTAAGATGGGAAATACGGAAAATATTTAGTATGGAAAATTTTTTTGACATGTGGACTCTGGGGACATGCACTGGCTTTTTCCATAACCCTGCATAACGTCATCTTGACTCAGATTTCTGGCCGGAATAGTGTGAACAGTACCAAGTGTAAAAGTTTCTTTTAAGTCAGAGTAAAGTACGTGAAGAGGCTAAGACCACAATTAAAGCGAAAGACAACACTGGGTTCACATCACACGCTTCCGTTCCTTAAAGCCAGGACACCTCGGGAAACGAATTAAGCTCACTGGGTGTGTGACTCCCTCACTGGGAATATAGGGAGAGTAAAACCCTCCTTCCTTGGTGTAAAGATTGTGAGGATTGAAGTAAACAATACATCCAAAATGCCTCGTAAGGAGCACGGCGCTTGCATTGTCGGGTGTAACTGTCATCCGAGATGCGAGCTTGAGCAGAGCTTGTATTCATGGCAACGACTGTGGGAGGCGGTCATTCGCCATGATTCCGAGCCTGGCGCCGCAGCATAAAGGGCAGTCGCGACTGCTGCCTCTCGCTACAGAAGTGCCCAGAGAGGTACAGGCTGCATTCTTCTTTAAGATTCTTTTAAGGAAAAAGTGTTATTTTATCATTTTTCTTAACCTTCACACCGAAGGCATTCTCTCCCTAAAAAGAAGTGTAAAGTATTTTCAAAAATGGTTCTTAGCAGGTTTATTTTGCTAGGATTCTTGCCCTGTGGCTGGGCGTTCTACTTGGGACAATATATAAGGTCAAGTAGCAGTGTATTCGTTTTGAGTTCTTCCGGACAGATACCAGCTCTCGATTATTTATGCAATAAGCAGGCTTAGTCCTATAATACACTAGCTTTATGCTGGCGTATGTGTTTCCATAAACGACTTTTTCCCTATCTCACTGTTTAGTATTTATAGAAATGAATGTGTTACTGCTGATGATTAAAACTAGTAAGTGTAGAAAGGAG